>NC_136506.1:107761906-107879406 GCF_053919585.1 Euprymna scolopes
AGGTTTTTGTTGATTTGACTAAGGCTTTTGATACGGTGAACAGAAGTGCCCTTTGGATAATTCTGGGGAAGTTGGGATGCCCACCTCAATTTCTACGATTACTCAGGGAGCTCCACACTAATATGAAGGCTCGCCTGAGCTTCAACGGATGCCTATCGGAACCCATCTCGGTTGACAATGGTGTGAAGCAGGGTGATATCCTAGCACCTACACTTTTTCAATTTATTTTGCAACTATGTTATCGTATGCCTTTGGGGAATGTTCTCTAGGTGTTTATTTGCGTTTCAGAACCACAGGTAGAGTCTTTGATCTTCATCGTTTTCATGCTTCTACAAGGACGGTAGTTTGTATGTGGAACCAAATATTTTTGTCAACAACCAGAGACTTGCCGTAGTTGACACATTTGTGTATTTGGGTAGTACTCTCGCCAGAGATGGAACCCTGGATGCTGAGGTCAACTATAGGATACAGCGTGCCACTAAGGCTTTTGGTGGCTTAGAGAAGCGAGTGTGATCTGACAGGGGTATAACTATTCATACAAAGATCAGTGTCTATCAATCTTGTATTTTACCATCCCTGCTTTACGCTTCTGAGGCCTGGACAACTTATGGTAGACACATAAAAGTCATGGAGAGAGTGCACCAGAAATTCCTGAGACACATTCTGGGCATCAGGTGGAGCACTTTTATACCCCTTTTTTATTTTTCTTCCTTTGAAGATTGTAATGCTGAGTATGGGGCAGCCAAACCAGCTGTCAACATTGCCCCACTTTTTTATTGAAACCAACCGAGAGCTCTTTTTAGTATCCTCACTGTTCCCTTAAGTGCAATTGTCTGAATCTCTTTTGCACTTGGTTCACCAGAAATATTAGTTAGGTAGGACTTCAGGTTCTTCTTCATAAGTCCTGTGGCACCTATGATAACTGGTATGATCGATATCCCCTTTAGGTTCCAGTTTCTTTTCATATCATACATGAGACCTTGGTATTTGGTCTGTTTCTCTCTTTCAGCTCTGTTAAGACCGCCATCATTAGGAACACTCACTTCAATCAAGGTTGCAACTCTCTCTGACTTATTCCATACCTGATATGGATGTTCTCATGCGAGCTGACGTACCTTGTATCAAGAAGATTATACGCAACCAGATGAGGTGGGCTGGACATCTGACAAGGATGGACGACGATAGATTGCTAAAGCGCCTGTTCTATGGTGAAATTACACAAGGAAAGCGTCCACAACATAAACCGAGGAAACGTTTTAAGGATAACATCAAAGATAAGCTTAAAGCTCTTGGTATTGACGTGTTTAGTTGGGAAAGTGCTTCCAATGATCGTAAAAAGTGGCACTCCTTAGTCTACCATGGCTGTGATAGTTTTGAGAAGAAAAAATATGAGCATGCAAAAGTAAAGCGTGATATCCGGAAGAAAAATATGTCAGATATATCAGGTCTGTCGGAGGATTTCATGCAGAATCACACCTGTGATTTATGCGGTAAAATGACTTTATCCGGAGCTGGCCTAGCTAGCCACAAGCGTTCACATGGAGATCAATCTTTCTTTGATGGGGAAAACATTGCAGAGCACAGATGTTCTGTTTGCTCTGTGGTCTGTAAATCGAGTGGAGGCCTGAAACGTCATATGAGCGTCCACAATAGAGCAGCACCAGTTGGCATCCCTCAATCTCAGCTTAAGTGTGACTCTTGCAACAGACTGTGTAAGAGCAGGGTTTGTCTGAAGAGCCACCTGCGTTCCCACAGAAAATAGGAATTGATGCATCTTGATCACATCTCCACATGTATATATGTATGTGTGTATAAGTGTATATGTGTGCATATAATATATATATATAAAATATTTCAAAAATACATGAAAATGAATGAGTAATAAACAATTAAGCAAGGGAAAGATGGTCTTCTATCAAGAAATGACAATCACCACTATATATATATATATATATATATATATATATATATATATGTATATATATATATATATATGTATATATGTATATATATGTATGTATATATGTATATATATGTATGTATATATGTGTATATATATGTATGTATATATGTATATATATATGTATATGTATGTATATATATATGTATATATATGCATATATGTATGTACCTATATGTATGTATATATATATGTATGTATATATATGTATGCATATATATATGTATGCATATATATGTATGTGTATATGTATGTATATATACGTATATATATGCATATATATGTATATATGTATATATATATGTATATATATGCATATATATGTATATATATATATAGGTATATATATATATGTATGTATATATATGCATATGTATGTATATATGTATAATATATATGTATGCATATATGCATATGTATATATGTATATATATATGTATATATGCATATATATATACATATATATATATGTTTAGTCATGTCATGTCATATGCTACTGGTACCATGTAACCCAGTACTACCTGCCTCATGGTCGTGTCACCAGTGACTAAACTGGTTCCCCCACCAGACTTGTTTGGTGACGAGGGTGGCTAGTCTTCCTGAAGGATTAAAAACCAGACCTTCTAAAGGGCGAATGAACACTTTTTGGAGGTGAACGGCCAGCAAGCACAGTGTGTGTTTGTGTGTATGTATGTGTGTGCTTGGGTGGAGAGGGCTCCCGTAAGCCGTGGTGAAGGCAATCTTTCTAGGAGAAGCAAATCTCTGATTTAAAAAACCATAAAGTGGGAGACCAGTACCCGCATTAAGCTGGTCTGCAGTTTAATTTGTTGCTGTCTATCTTGCGCTTGCTTGTTGCTGGATCTAAGCATTTTGAACAGAGAGAGAGAGAGAGAGAGAGAGAGAGAGAGAGAGAGAGAGAGAGAGAGAGAGAGACTTAGCAGTTGTACAAAGCAAAGACTCTGTAACATCATCTGTGTATAGATACCCCCTCATGCATTTGTCTATATAAATGGTCCTGAGGCAACGGAAGTCATTTTTGGGCTCATGGACTTTAAGTGTGTGAGGGAGTGCACTCGTCTGACAAGACGTTGCAATCATCATATACATATATATATATATATATATATATATGCATATATGTATGCATATATATATGCATATACATATGCATATATAGATATATACATATATCCTATATATATGCATATATATATGTATCCTATATATATATATGCATATATATATGCATCCTATATATACATATATATATATATATATATATGTGTGTATATATGTATATATATATATGTATACATATAGATATATAAATACCCGTTCACATACACCTTTCACGATAAAGCTAGAACCCAGAATTAGATAGAATCGAGTAATTGCATTGACAACGGACAACGCCAGACCCAAAGTGTGTTTCGATGTACTGCATCTCATCAGTGACATTCTCCGACATAGGCGCGAACCTAGGTCGTCGCACTCATGAAGTGCGCAATACTGACGACCTAACTATATGAGCCACGGCGTAATCTATTGGCTATGCGTCGATTTTTTAAAATTCTTATATTTTTTTATCCAGTTCTACATTCTACGATGTGACAAGCAACGCGTCTATACAACGAAGGTAGTTACTGCTGGTATGCCGGCGGTAGATATCACATCTACAAACATTAACTGAAATTAGTCGACTCCCCAGACACGATTTCGGAACAAACTATTTGTTGAGAGACATCACATCCCTACGAAGGATGAACCGCTTTTTCTACATATATTAAACATTAAGAGGAGATTATAGATAGATATATAAATACCCGTTCACATACACCTTTCACAATATATATATGTATATATGTATATATATATATATATATATATATATATACATATATATATATTTGAAATTGGTATATTTAGGCAGCATTTATCATTCAAGCAAATATTAAATGCAACGCAGACACTTTGCTTTATGATTCATTTTTTTTAATTTTTCGATTTTCCGTATAGTCTTTTTTGTATCAAAATCAAAAATATTAATAAAAATTTAAAACTTAAAATTAATAAAAGAGTATTAAAAAAATTATTATTAATATGCACTACAAAAATACCCTTCTATGACCCCAACGGCAACAAATAGACGGAGTTGCAATGGGATCAGTCCTTGGACCGACCCTAAGTGGAATCTACATTGCTGATTTATCGAACAACATATTTATAAATAATATAAAGCCCCCGTCCATATATGTACGCTACGTCGATGACATCCTTATTTTAGCTGAAAATAATGAAAAGATATACCAACTACAGGTCCTTTTTTTTAAAAAAAACTCTAATCTTCAATTTACAGTAGAGTTAAATAATAATCATAAAATTTCATTTCTTGATGTCCTTATTGACGCATCCAATAACACTTTTAATACTTTTGTATATATAAAACCAACGAGCATAAACTCCAGCCTCCTGAACTTTAAAAGTGAATGCCCACAAAGGTACAAAATAGCCATAATAAAAAATTTATTAAATCACGCTAAAATGGTATCATCCACACAAAAAAGCATTACTAATTGAAATAACAAACATTAAACACGCACTCATCAACAATTATTTTCCTAATTACATTGTTGATGAACAAATAAAATAAATGCTACAATCCCTTGAAAACCCTAATAATAACATTAGCCAACACTGCAATGCAAACCCCATTAATATATTTTATCAAAATCAAATGACACCGAACTTCAGAATCGAAGAAAACGCAATTAAAAATATCATACGTAGATAATGGACGCCTGTTGACAGTAATTCTAAAATTAAATTTATTATCTACTAACCCGGCGAATAACCATGCATCTAAATAATGCTAGTTCTATATATAAACATTTGATAAAGAACATAACTGTTCCCCTCCAATCTTTTCGTTGACAACATAAAAATTATACAACAGGAAAATAATATTGAAAAATTAAAAATTCTTGAAGCGTCATATATTAGAACCTGTGGGAACATGCCTACCGGATGCTAACGTCTCCAGCATAAGAGACGAAATAAAAAATCGTCGTTTGCACATGGCTCCACGCATCGCTTCCGTTTGGAAAAAGAAAAATAAGAAACCATAAAAGAATTATGAACCAATGGCAGAGCTCCCCGCCGAAAATAAAGGCCTAAATTATCACAGCCGCTGGGAGCCGGTTTACGACTATAAAAGGAGGGGACCAGAAAGTGCGTCAGTGAACGCACGGACAGTCTTCCACCCGACCTAAAGAAATGAAGAAAAAAAAGAAAAGAAAAGGAGATTCGCCCAGCTGCGTTAGTGAACGCACAGACATTCTTCCACCCGACCTAAAGAGATGAAGAAGAAGAAGAAGAAGAAGAAGAAATAAGGCACCAGTGAACTGAAGCCAACTCCGCTCTCACGTTATGAGCCGAGACGCCTTCAATTCTAACAATGCCTATCTTACACAAACCAAAGAAGAAAAAGAAGAAAACCACAGGAGGCAAAAACGCCGCGCCGCTAGGTTGATAAATGTAGTCGTCGCTCTCCAGTTAAAAGCCTGACACATATCACCGAAGTAGCACGACTGGCCGCCACTTACCACCCCCGTCGTCTGAAAAGATAAGTACGCTTTGTTTAATTATACTACCCCCACAGAAGTTAATTCCTTATCAATGCATACACACGCTGGACTACCATTCTCAATTTTCCTACAACATGTATTTCTCTTCCCACGCGCGAACAAACAATAGTGACCCGAACTTGAGATGAAAACATATTTCCTTTCTTGCTACAACACCAGTCCTGCAACGAGCATTGGTTACATACGCTCGGACATATCATAACTAAAACATTCATTTCTTTCAATAGCAAATAAACCACGTTTATCTTATCCATTAACTGAGTCTTGTTTCCTTCAATTCCTCATTCGTTTCATTATTCTCTTGTAACGGGATTGGGGTATTTATATATCTTACTCCCCTAAAAACCCTTCAACCCACTATAAATGATATTGCATTCGAGAAAAGCAGTAAAATTCTAAAATGTCTTGCGTAGTTCGTATTGGACGGACTTCTTTAACAGTGTCTACGAATTTGCTGTTTTTAATACTCGAATTTTTAATCGACTTTTCATCCACTCTATATATTTTAACTCATCGCCGCTTATTGTATATTTTAGCTTTCACTTTTAATTTTCATTTTCGCTCATTCACACTTTCACTTAAACATCTGGTGATGATTCGTGGACGAATCGAAAGCGCTCGTGACAGCAACAACTATGGAACTTTTATTAATGCTTTTGATTTTGATACAAAAAAGATTATACGGAAAATCGAAAAATTAAAAAAAAAAAAAGATTCATAAAGCAAAGTGTCTCCGTTGCATTTAATAATATTTGCCTGAATATATATATATATATATATATATATATATATATATATATATATATATATATATATATATATAATGTATATGTATATATATATGTATAATGTATATGTATATATATATATACATATATACATATACATATACATATACATTATACATATATATATACATATACATTATATATATATATATATATGTATATGTATATATATATATGTATATGTATATATATATATATATATATATATATATATATATATATATACATACATATATACATATAGGTATTTCAGACGATGTTAAAACATTGTTAAATTCCAACTCGCTCAGCGGCCTCCAATAGCGTAATGGTTAGGAGCCTTGACTGCCGTACAGACGGTCGGGTTTCAATCCTGGCTTGAGGTAGTTGCCTGTCTAGCCGCACTGATGAGCTGTGAAACAACGAAACAGTACTGTATGTGGATGGTATATATATATATATATATATATATATATATATATATATATATATATATATATATATATATATATATATATATATACTATACCATATACTTGTAATTACGTGATTTCCTTGGGTTTTACTTGTGCGAATGGAAATTCAATTAACTTTCTTGGATTTATATTTTTGGACTTTACCGTCATTGGATAATTTGCTTTTCAACAGACTATCCATTCACGTGTAATCACCTTTTTTCTTCACCATATTCGCTCTGCTTCACTTTTTGTTATCAACTAAGATCTTTGACTTACTTGCAGTTTCATCAAATACTTTTATATGCAAAATCCGATCCCGCATTTTGCTAATTCCTACCCTCTGATGAGAAGAAAAGTATTTCTTCGAAACTTCGCGGATTAAGGACTATCCACTTATTAAGTGTTTCCTTTTCAGATTAAATATGTTCTATAACTCTTTTTCAAAGTATTTCTTAACATGTTTTATTAACTATTTGCTCTTATATCTCTCTATTTATCTCTCTCTCTCTCTCTCTCTCTCTCTCTCTCTCTCTCTCTCTCTATATATATATATATATATATATATATATATATATATATATATAAAAGTGAAAGTGTGTGTACATTTCCCTACGCCATAACTCTGTCAATTTTTAGTCTACAGACTCGAAATTTGATATACAGGGTACTGAGATTTGTAATCGGTTTTTAGCCAGAAATTTGGCGATTAAGGGGTCAAAGTTCAACGATTTAACCTTTGAGAACTCTACCAAACTCCTCCGACAATTTTGGGCCTAAACACTTGAAATTTTAGATATAGGTTCTTTGGACATGGATCTAAGTTAATAACTTGATTTGAGCCCAAAACAATAAATTTTAAGGGGTCATAATAGGGGTCAAAGTTAAAAAAATTGACCTCTGCGGTCTCTTCCAAATTACTCAGACAATTTTTGGTCTAAATATTTGAAATTTGACATAAAGGGTATTCAGAGATAGGGCAAGCTTTTTCATCAGTTTGGATCGAAATGTCTGCCCTAAACTTTTAATAGATGCGACGGATTTTACCAAGATCAGTATCGTTTTAAAGTTCGACCTTTCATACGACAAATATCGAAAAATTTGCTAAAAACATTAAAAGCTTCCCCTTCAACTGGGCACTTTTCTAATGGAGGGGGGTCACTGTTTTCGCCGATATTTTTTAAAGTTATTCTCTCCTTTAGATTGTCTAGCCTTAATTTAAGAAAATGTCGCTTCCGGTTTGGCGGTGGTCGTAACAGCATAAACGTTAGGTTTTACCCCGTTATTTTCCTCCTTTGCGGTACGGGTTCGAGCCTGCCTTCCTACTACCACTTTTTAAAAAATTTTTTGCTCAACATACACGGGAAACGCCGGGCTAAAATGCTAGTATATGTATATATATGCATATATATATATATATATATATATATGTATATGTATATATATTAATATATATATATATATGTATATGTAATAATATGCATATATATATGTATATATATGTATTTATATATATTTATATGTATATATATATGTATATGTATATATATGTATATGTATATATATTGTAAGAAATTATTCTCACATCCCAATTTTTATCCGGCAGAGGCAAAAGAATCCATAAATACAAAAGCCATACCTTTCAAACTCAAAATTCATTCACAAGTAACAGCAGTGAAAATTTATTGGTTCTGATATTGTCCTTTTGCAAAACGCTGGTCTGTTTTGCCTCCATACGCCTGGAGCCAATAGTATGAATTCCTATTGTCGGAATGTTAGTTCTTTATTCATTGAAAGGATCTATCGGGAATGTTGCGCCTATAATTAGGCATAATGTGAGTCACTTAGGACTCAAAATGAATTGAGATAAGATCCAATATTTGGTAAATAAACATGAAGAACTGTTCTTGAATGTCATCCTTATTTGGATGGTTTCTGCAGTATAAAGTAGTCTCTGCTTGTAGAGATGTAGTTCCTGGTCACCAACTGTTTGGTGTTACAACACGTAGAAATTGTCTTAGCTCCCTTTAGTGGGAGCTACTGGGATCTGAGTCTATCTCGATGCCGTACTGTGTAGTCTGAAAAGTAAAACATGATACAAAAAGCAGATCACCTGACACATTCAAAATCAACCAATGACGGCCGACCATGATAACTGTGTGAGCGGATAAACAAAACAAGAAAGAAATGGCGAATGTACATGGAATTTCTCACAACATGGAATTTCTCACAACGTATTTCGGCCTTTTGGATTATTTTGAACCATATTTCAATCACGCGATTCCCTTGGGTTTTACTTGTGGGAATGGAAATTTAACTAACTTTCTTGGATTTTAATTTTTGGATTTTACCGTCATTTGATACGTTACCTTTCATCAGACTATTCATTCACGTGAAATCACATTTTCTTCACCATATTCCCTCTGCTTCACTTTTTGTTATCAAGTAAGATCTTTTATTTGTAGTTTCATCAAATACTTTTGCAAGCAAAATCCGATCTCGCATTTTGCTAAATCCTACCATCTGATGAGAAGAATAGTATTTCTTCGAAGGTCCGCGGATTAAAGACTATCCACTTATTTAGTGTTTCCTTTTCAAATTAAATGTGTTTAACTCTTTTTCAAAGTGTTTTTAACATGTTTTATTAACTATTTACTCTTATATATTTTTTTTACACAGTGATCACCACTTATCAAGGCCCGGAAGCCACTCAGGGATAAGGGTTATTGCAACTACATTACGTTAGTGTGGAGATTTGATGAAGTGTTTACTTAAGGGGGCGGTTCATTAGGATTTTGTTAACGTTGGACTTGAAGACATCCAAGTTGTAGTCCGGTGGGAAGCAGGCAGACGGAACAGAGTTCCACAGGCGTGCAGTTCTAAGAAAGAAGCTTTGTTCACGGAATCTACCTTTTGATTTAGGCACAGATATAGAGTGGGGAAAAATTTTTCACAGTGGATTAAGCTAGACTGGTGTTTTTCGTGAAAGATTGGCGAGGGGGGATCAGAGATTGGAGTTCAGACGAGCACCTGCCATGGAAATAACGATAAAACAAGGATATGCCCGCAACGTCTATTCTGTGGGGGAGAGGTGGCAGGGTAGAGAAAAGGGCATCCCCCACTAAGCCACGAAGTCTATTTTGTACTCTGTCAAGGCAGGATAGGCTGTTTTTAGCTCCTGCCCAGATATGGCAACAGTATTCCATCCTTGGACGTACTTGGCTTATATATATATATATATATATATATATATATATATATATATATATATATATATATATATATATATATATATATAACTACTTAATTTACTCACATAAAATTAATATACGAAAGTATAGATTTATGGGTAAACTTTAAGTATTTACTTGAAAAGTGCTCAATACGTAGGTAGAACTAGTTAGTAAGTTATAAAATCTATATGGCGATTAAGCTACACTGAATATTCCGCGTTTCATCCACTCTAGGATTCTTCAGGCCTGAAGACTCCTAGAGTGGATGAAACGCGGAATATTCAGTGTAGCTTAATCGCCATATAAATTTTATAACTTACTATATATATATATATATATATATATATATATATATATATATATATATATATATATATATATATATATATATATATGTATATATACGTATATATACGTATATATATGTATATATATGTATATACGTATATATACATGTATATATGTATATATATATGTATATATATGTATATATGTATATATATGTATATATATGTATATATGTATATATATGTATATATATGTGTATATATATGTATATATATATATGTATATTTATGCATATATATACATATATATGTATATATATATATATCTATATATATCTATATATGTATATATATGCATATATGTACATATATATGTATATATATATATATGTATGACTAGCCGCCCTCCTCACCAAACATGTCTGGTGGGGGAACCAGTTTAGTCGCCGGTGACCCGATCTGAAGGATTAAAAACAAGACCTTCCAAAGGGCGAATGAACCATTTTCTGGGTCAACGGCCAACTAGCACCGTGTATATTTGTGTGTGTGTGTGTGTATGTGTATTGGGGTGGAGAGGGCTCCCGTAAGCCGTGGTGAAGGCAACCTTTCTAGGAGAAGCAAATCTCTGATTTAAAAAACCATAAAGCGGAAGACCGTTACCCGCATTAAGCTGGTCTGCAGTTTAATTTGTTGCTGGGTATCTTGCTCTTGCTTGTTGCTGGATCTCAACATTTTTAACCGAGAGAGAGACTTAGCTGTCGTACAAAGCTAAGACTCTGTAACATCATATTTGGGCTCATGGATTTTAAATG
Source organism: Euprymna scolopes (assembly GCF_053919585.1). NCBI lineage: Eukaryota > Metazoa > Mollusca > Cephalopoda > Sepiida > Sepiolidae > Euprymna > Euprymna scolopes. The sequence continues at coordinate 107,773,065 of NC_136506.1, forward strand.
TCTGAGGAATTGGCACTCGTCTGACAAGACGTTGCAATCATCATATATATGTATATATGTATGCATATATCTATAATATAAAGCTGAACGTCTGTGTGTGTGTGTGTGTGTGGTCATGAATAGGCTCCTATATGGTTGACTATTATAGAAAACTGATCACATATAATGATAGAAGATGTATCGAGACACAGGAATTGGTATGTTTGATTTGTCAGAATGATGATTCATTACAATTGTGGGGTCTGCATGCGCGCCTTGTCCACAAAGCATGAAAATAAAAAATTAAAAAAAAAAAACGTTTACACGTGTTTTTGATATAGATGTACATAAGAATACTTTGATAAGTATTTTTTAACTTAAATAGGGATGGTATAATAAAATTGTGGGCTCTGCGTTCGCGCCTGGCTTCCATAAAATGGAAATAGCCACAGACTTTAATGAACACTTTTCATATCTATCTGCGTAAGTATACTTTGATAATTATGTTTCAGTTTGAAGAAATATGGTATAATAAAATTATGGGATGTTCGTTCGCGCCTTACCTCCATAGAATAGAAATATGTCACAAAGTTTAACAAGGTTTTTTTAATATAGATCCACAGAATATTGTTATAAGTGTTTCAGTGTGAACAGGTATGGTATAATAAATTATGGGGTTTATCTATTTTATTTTTACTTTCATCATATTTGTTTTTGGTTTTGATACCTCCAAATTCGAAGCTATCTCTTTACAAACCTTCCTTTTCATAACCTATCATACTTTCATAAATCAGAGTCCATGTTCTGTAGGCTGTTTTTGAACCCAGACAATGACGGGTACTTTTGTTAATATGTATATATATATATACATGTATATATATACGTATGTATATATTTGAAATTGTATTTGTTGTTATCTTCCTATTTACAAAGGGTTAACGTCGTGTGATCGCCTAGTTGTTCAGTCTATTCATTCATATGCCGTTGTGTGTGTGTGTGTGTGTGTGTGTGTGTGATACATGTATTTTAGACATATCTTCATACGTCGGGATGTTGGTCCGTCTGGAACCATCTCGTGTCTTGGAGGGAGACTGATACCTGGTTTAGGGACGAAGATTCATCTCACTCCAACACGATGAATTGGTTTTATAGTTTTTATTTCACTTTCCAGACGTCTCGCAGAAGGATGGAAAGTGAATATCTGGCTTGCGTGGTTTACTTCTAGATCTTATTTCCACACACGTCAGCTTCCCCCCCCCAGTGAAGGGGAGGAGATTACTGTTAATCCGTCCGTCGCCTTCTAAGTCCAAACCAAATCTCCTCGATTCAGCTAACCTGATCACATGACTCACACACATCCGATCAGCTGACCCTCACTTCTGGTCAACGTGTCTACAATATAATTTACTCATATCCTCCCTCTCTCTCTCTCGATCCATTCTCTAACAGCTAAAGAAGACCGAAAAAACAAAGAATAAATACTTGCAAAAAAAAAAAAAAAAAAAAAAAGAAGCCAAATTGAACATGAAACACGAAAAAAGCCACTGTAGTACTAATAATTATAGGATCACTAGGAACAGTTTTGAAAACCCTGGGAAAATACTAAAACTTCGAAGCAAAGAGAAGATTGACACGATAAAACTACAGTACCGATAAAAAAAACAATTTAAATATAAAAATCTTGGAGACCTGAGACCATTTCATATATCAAGATAATACTGACTAATTGCGATTAAATGATTCTGCTCGAGAAAGATTAAATTATCGCTCGCCGAATTGGGTAAGATGCTAAAATAAAGCGTATAGAAGAAAGTACACAAGACCGAGATAAAAAGGATAATATGTGTATTAAACGAAAATGTATGTCTTTCAAAACTAATCGTATTTTGCGGCTTGAAACAAGATCAACTATAAAATATGTTAATTTAACGTCCGTTCAGATGAATCTCTTAAATGCGTCAGCTACGAAATGAAAGTCTTTGAATATTGACTGGCGATTGTTGGAAAAATTACTTTAAATAAGAATTTTGAAATTCATTGTGGCAGTCAGGTTTTAGTATAGTGTATTCCAATTCCCACTGAACCTGTACAAGAAATAAGTAGAAATTTTCGAAACTTCCGAATATGGCGTCTTGTTATGTTTTCTGAGTACATTTACGGAACTCTTAGCCAAGTAAAAGCATTGCACATATTTAAAGCAACTAATATATATATATATATATATATATATATATATATATATATATATATATATATATATATATATATATATATATATATATATATGCCCGGGTGTTTGAGGGTGTGTATGTCGGAAAGGTTGACCCTGTTTTAATATAAAAAAAAAGAACACGATGTTAAGAAAAATTGGAAAAATCAATACAAAGCAAAACAGCAAACAAATGTAAAAAAGGAAAAAAAAAAGGCGTAAAAGAGGGAAAAAAAGGCGTAAAAAAGGAAAAAAAAAAGGCGTAAAAAAGGAAAAAAAAAGGCGTAAAAAAGGAAAAAAAAGGCGTAAAAAAGGAAAAAAAAGGCGTAAAAAAGGAAAAAAAAAAGGCGTAAAAAAGGAAAAAAAAGGCGTAAAAAAGGAAAAAAAAAAAGGAAAAAAAAGGCGTAAAAAAGGAAAAAAAAAAGGCGTAAAAAAGGAAAAAAAAAGGCGTAAAAAAGGAAAAAAAAGGCGTAAAAAAGGAAAAAAAAAAGGCGTAAAAAAGGAAAAAAAAAGGCGTAAAAAAGGAAAAAAAAGGCGTAAAAAAGGAAAAAAAAGGCGTAAAAAAGGAAAAAAAAAAGGCGTAAAAAAGGAAAAAAAGGCGTAAAAAAGGGGGGAAAAAAAGGTGAAAAAAAGAGGAAAAAAGTTTAGGTAGAAAGACAGAAAAGGTAGAAACATCGAGGCTAAAGCGAAAAAAAATTCCCGACACGTTACCCCTACGCCAAAGATACACTTATTAGAGGATAAAATTAAACCTTTAAAAACATTTGCAGGTGGTTGAAACTAACGCGAACGTTTTCTAGGTCAAACATGACGTCATTGTCGTAGTAGCAGAAGCAGAGAAAATGAAGGAACGATTTTTTCGGCACCCCTCCCTGTACAAAACCGAGGATTTTAGGGCGAAGGAATTAATGCTTTTGGCCAATTTTTCGGTATTTGTCGGGCGAAGGTTGGAACTTTAAAATGATACCTATCTGGCGAAAATCCGTGACCCGTGTCAAATGTTTTTGCGAGACATACAAACACACACACATACATACATACATACATACATACATTTTCGCTTATATATATAGATTCTATCACCATTAAATTTTTTTTCTTCTTCACTGTTTTTTTTTCTACTTCTTCGCTGATTTTTCTTGATTACATTTTGTATTGGTAGCCGTGTCAAATGCATATTTCATTTTTCTTTTATTAATATTATTGGAATTTTTTCCTCTTTTCCTTGTACATATTTGTGAATTATTCCATGGATTTCGCCCTTTTGGATTATTTTGGACCATCTTCCAATTACGTGATTTCCTTGGATTTTACTTGTGCGAATGGAAATTCAATTAACTTTCTTGGATTTACAATTTTGGATTTTACTGTCATTGGATAATTTACCTTTCACCAGACTATCCATTCAAGTGAAATCACCTTTTCCTCACCATATTCCCCCTGCTTCCCTTTTTGTTATCAAGTAAGATCTTTGACGTACTTGCAGTTTCATAAAATACTTTTGTATGTAAAATCCGATACCGCATTTTGCTAATTCCTGCCCTCTGATGAGAAGGAAAGTGTTTCTTCGGAACTCCGCGGATTAAGGACTATCCACTTATCAAGTGTTTCCTTTTCAGATTAAATATGTTTTTAACTCTTTTTCAAAATGTTTTTCAACATGTTTTATTAACTATTTGCTCCTATATATTTTATAAAGAGGAGAAGTTCAGTTCTCTTTCTGTTCTCCAGAACAGAAAGAGAACTTCTCTTTCGCATGTGATATATGACCGTCTTCCTGTACATCCTCGCCTAGAAATCCTGATGATGTCCCCTGAAATAGGGACGAAACGTTGATTTTATTTCTGTTTTTACTCTTTTAGGTTTTTCCTTTTTATTCATATATATATATATATATATATATATATATATATATATATATATATATATATATATATATATATATATATATATATATATATATATATACTCAAATAAAGTAATAAAGTACAATTAAATAAACACTTAGCTTTGTGTACTCTCTTTTTTTTCTTTCGAAAGATAGTTGTTTCGGAGTAAGGTCTTCATTTTCCAAAACGTTAGTAATAGTGACGCCTTTTTAAAGTACCGTCTTGTGTCTTTTCTAATTGAACAAATTTTTCAGATATATAATGACTTAAAAACAACGTCTGCTTAGTTAATACAAGAGCTAAAGACAGCTTTTAATTTTAACCAATAATAAAACGCTCTTTTAATTGTAAAATTTAACATAAACGACAAATTGTTATTTTATTTATTTATATTTTATAATTTTATTTTACTTTGCAAATTATATTGAAGGAATATATTTATTTCTAACACGATCACATTCAAAAGTAGGGAACGGTACTTAGCAACGTTTTCTCCCATCAAACACAGCTTCCAAAAGAGGATAAACAAAGGAATCTTTGCACCCAGCGAGTCAAAATTAGATATTTGTTGATTGGTTAAGCCGATTCTTCTTCACCAATCAAAATGAAATATTTGAGAACTCAAGGGAGCTAATTCAAAGTTAGGACGAATAAAGGGGGTTAATTATTTGGGGAAAAAGGGAAGACAACCCTTTTTCTAGCAGGTAAGTTGTGGTTCCTAAACACAACTTAAATATAGATAGTATAACGAACCCAAAGCAAGTTATACAGACTGGGAAGATAAATAAGTCACTTTCTTTGATACAATTCGGAAAGATATAAAACCTTCTCTTTACTTAAGTATGGGTGAAAATGTAGGGTCCATTAGATTCTGAATCCTCGATAGAGTAACTAGTCTATGAATGAGAAAAATCCAAGATAACACCAATTCTTCTCGCTTACGATTACATTGATTATGTTCGACCCATTAGTTTTATTTTTAAACTGATATTTGAAAATCTAAACTTAACAAAATATTTAATCGTTACAGATATTATGCTGACTGAATCAAGAAGCGATTCGGACGAACGCTAACAAAATGTCTGTAATTGTTAGTCGCTTTCTTTCTCCGCTTCGTTAGGTGTATCAGAAATTTGGAGGAATTTTTGACACCCCTAACAGAAAACTGCAAATCAAATAAAATATAAAAAAACTCGTAATTTCTCTTTTTAAAATGGGTTATTTATTTTCTGTATGGAATATACTTCCAAAATAGGTATTATTTTACTTTAAGGCCCGTCTCACGTTCGTATAGAAGAAAATGTTTTTTTTGTAGATTCCAGTGTGCTGAAAAAGAATATGAAAACCGTTTCCGTCGGAAATTTATCGTTTGCATGGTATGAACCTCGGAATGTTGGAAGTACGCGCGAGCGCGCGGAAACATAAGCGAGCTTTTTCAATGGCGGAATCGCGCGCGCACTCGCGTACCTGACGGCCTTTTCACAGAGCAATGTAATGTTTGGCGGAAAATTTCAAAGTAGATGAAAAACAAGAAAAATAAAACAACTTTGCGGGGGAGGGGGATGTCGGAAAGACCCTTTTTTTGCGCCCCAACATCACATCCGCCCCCCCCCCCGCCCGCTCGCGCCCCCAATGTACACAGTAAAATCTTCGGAAAATGTTAAATGGTGTTCTAATTGGTAAATGTCGGTGCGTTACTTTTTGAAAATTTGAAAATTCTATGTTCCAGGTAAAAAAAAAAAAAAAAAAAAAAAGAAGATAAATTACCCCCCCTCCCTACTCCAACTTCGAGTGCTTTCCTTTTCTTGTTTTATTTCTTTTTCAGCTAATTTTAAATTTTCCACCCAAAAAGTGCTATAATATATTTTAGAAAGAATCAATAATTTCGAAAAATTCGAAAATTCTTTAATTGATATTCTTCCGCGTATATATTGGGGTGGGTGGGGGTGTGGGGTTTAATTTGCGCCGGAAGTTATATTTGTTTATAGCACCCACCCAGCCAGTCAGCCACCGGTTACACGCGCCAAGGAACATTTGCCAACAACGGAGATAATGTAAGTGTCATTTTAACATTTTTTATCATTCTGATTCCGACTTATCCCCCCCCCCAAAAAAAGTAATTTGTCCGCCACTGAAGAAAAAGAATTGTTTTGAAAAAAAAAAAGAAAAAAAAGTCTTTCCGAGATTATTAATGCTATTCCAACTTAACCCCCCCTCCAAAGAAAAAAAAAAAAAAAACTGATTTGTCCGCCACAAAAAAGGGTCTTTCCGACATCCCCCTCCCCCGCAAAGTTGTTTTATTTTTCTTGTTTTTCATCTACTTTGAAATTTTCCGCCAAACATTACTATTACTCTCAAAAGGCCGTCAGGTACGCGAGTGCGCGCCATTGAAAAAGCTCGCTTATGTTTCCGCGCGCTCGCGCGTACTTCCAACATTCCGAGGTTCATACCATGCAAACGGTAAATTTCCGACGGAAACGGTTTTCATATTCTTTTTCAGCACACTGGAATCTACAAAAAAAAGATTTTCTTCTATACGAACGTGAGACGGGCCTTAAAGTAAAATTTTACCCCAAAATAAACTATTAAATTTGTTTAAAAAATAATAGAAATATTATTTTTATTTTTTAAAAAACAGTGTTTACAAAATGTTTGCAAAATGCCGGCGTGCCTTCAGGCAGCCATTTTTTTACGTAATAAAATCAATAGAATTTTACGAGTTAAATATTTTTCAATTTTTAAACTTTAGAAATCTATCAAATGTTTTCTATTGGTTCAATTTTTACGATATTTTCAGGGTCAATGTGAAATTTTATGCTCTTTCCAATAAACCAAATATAATATTTTAGAGAAACGTTTTTTTTGAATCCCCCCCCATTTTGAAATGTCTATTAAAATTTTAATAATTAATTCATGTGCCAAAGTTTTATATATCACAAATGTAAGATAAAAGATCAATAAAGAAAATATTCTAATTTAAAGCAAAAAGAAAGAATAGTTTTTTGGAAATTTACCTATAAAATCCAAAGTGTAAACCTTTTTTTTTTTTTTAAACCACGTTGATTTTTTTAAGATGAAAGCTCATGTTATGCTTACATCGTCAAGTAAATACCAGACGCTAACGGCAAATATTTCTATTTCATTGAATGTTTTCTTTTTTTTAGATATTGAAAAAAAAATTAGTTGATAAAGAAGTATTAAAATATATCAATAAAAAACTCGTGTATTTCATTAATAGAATTTAAAAAAAATCGATGAAGCGGATTTTTTGTTCTAGGGGAAAAACTTATAAGTGAATGTGCGTTTCCTTTTTAACTACGGAGGATGAAAAATACTAATTTTGGTTAACACACGCAATAAAAAAGAGAATTATTTATGTCCCTTGGAGGAATCCGTATTTCATAAATTTAGCATTTTAGCTGCAGCAGCTGCTCTTTACAGCTTCGCGCAAAACACGTTGTGAAAATGCGATTTTCTACGACCCTCGCTTTAAAAAATCCTTTTATTTAAAAAATACATGGAATTTAAAATATAAATATGGATATATTCTTAACAATGAAGGATGGAACTACCCATTTAATAGTATCTTTTTTTAAGTAAGTGATTTTTTGGCATTTATATATATACATATATTTATAAGCAAGTCAAAAATGTTGATTTTCTTTATATTGTTTTTTTAAAGAAAACCGCGTTAAAAAACAAATATTGCATAATTTGCGATTAAACCTGTTTTTTTTTTTTTAATTTGGTCTTTGCCCCCCCCCCCAAAAAAAAAATTAGGGTTTGAATTACATTTTGCAAGTAGGTATAAGCTTAAAAAATAGTAAGTCGAATTATTAAAGTTCCGATCATCATTTTTAATGGCCACTTTCTGACACACCTACCGCTTCGTTTTGATTCGCTTTCCTCTTCATTTCCAAAATCAAGTAATTTTCACAGGAACGTGTTAATTCAAATTATATACTTCACCCTTACCCCAAAGTAATATATCTATGGCAGAATAATAAGTCGACTGGAACTTAGAAACTCCTATGAGGAAGCAAATAGCCAAAAGCTAAACAGAGAGATTAATCTAACGTACCCCAAACAAAACCTCAGAACGTATGCACGACCCCCACTTTGTGCCTTCGACCGGCGGGGGCAAGTCGCAAAGAAATTTCCAGTGACTCACATACACACCTTCTTCATATCACGCCCACATTCTTAGACACTATCAAGAGTTGCTACTCACAGCTATACAGACACAAACAAAAAAAGCTAAACCAACATACGTACGCAATACCACGCTGCCAAATACTCACATACGGATATTACACACGCATATCCACAGTTGTGAACGAATTGACTAACGCAATTCGAAGGCTTGTGACTGCGTACTCGACTTTATTCAGCAAACTCGAATTTGCATAAATCAACACTTACTAATTGAAAATAACTTCATATCCTTATAAAATTTTAGATATGAAAATGTTTTCCAAGGTAGAATGATAAAATTGTCGCCCTAAAGAAAACAACACTACAGCTTTATTTTAAAACTTTCATTGAAAAACTCAATTCAACTAACTTGGTATTGCAGTTGAGCTGACATCTATTCAATGTAGCCGCCTTCAGCCTCAATCATCGCCTCGATACAGATCCGGAATTGGGAGCACGCGTTTTCTACAAGCGCCGGCGGGAGTTCGGTGAATACTCGGCAGATGGCAGCGATAAGGCTGGCTTTGGTGTTGTGGGAGGTCATGTTGGTGATTTCTTCGACGTATAACCAAACGAAGTAGTTCAGCGGGTTCAGGTTGGGGGAGGAGGGGAGCCAATGAGGAAAGGGTGCAAAGTCGTAGTACTCCATCTGAAGCCAAGCCTGAGTCTATTTGGATGTGGACCGGTGCCAAGGTATGCTGCCACACCCAGGGTCTGCCAGCGGCTACCTGATTGCACCAGGGGATCACTACACTCTTCAGCGCACCCAGGTACATTTTGGTATTGACTTTCAAGCCGACTTCGAAGATGTAAGATGGTATGATGTGACCCTCACTTGAAAGCACACGAAAGGCCCTAACCGTGGGTCGTCCGATGTGTTGAACTGTGATCGCAAGCATTGAACAAGTGCTCTCAAGCATTGAACCGCCCAGATTTGCATTTTGAGTGTGCTGGCAATAGTTCTGTTGTTATGACTTGGATCGGTAGAGAGCATAAGTTGTACAGCGGCGCATCTCCGATCTCGCTCGTTGAACATTGCGTCACTTTCAGACATGATAGAAGGCTCTTATCGTTCTTGAGATATGTACACAATTGGCCAAATAGTAGATGGTCTGCAACAAAAAAATAAAAATCGCTTTTCATCGAACGGAAATGGAATTTTTTCAGGGCGGCAATTTTATCGTTCCACACTTTATTAAAAAAATTCGTTTTTCTTAATTTTTCATTTACAAAACTCTGTTTATGTTTTAGTTAGCACTTGTTAATTGGTTACCCCCTTCTATTCGTTCCATTTTTATATGCATTCACTCATGTAGTTGTCCTCAATTTTCTTCCTTCATTAAAACATCATAACTAATTCTATGTATTCTTTGGATTATTCGGACTACTATTCTCGTCTTGAGTGTTATTCGCACAATTTGCTAATTACTTAAGACTTCTATCCAGTCACGATTGATGGAACGAGAGCATATTACCCTGTGGATTAAAGAAAGAGTTCCGTCGAAATTTTGTGCAGATTCCAGAATTCAACAGAAAGATTCCCGCTTTCGACAAAATACACCTGAAGAAGGCCGGAGACTACATCGTTCAGAACGTTGTGCTAATAACACTCAATGAGAACAGTAGTCCGAATAATTTCCAAATTTAAAAAGACAATTGATTTTTTGTCAACATTTTCTTAATGAACAATGATTATCTGATTTAAAGTTAAGCGATAAAAGGTTGCTTTTTCTTACTGAAATATTTTGTTCTTTTTCTTTTAATCATAAAAATACAAAGGTTTTAGAAAAGTTGATGACGTTTTTAAGCAGGGTGTGTCGGCTACTTCAAAAGTACGTGAACTATGGTACCCACTGCATGAAAGTGCATCGTGATGTAAAAAAAAAAAAAAAAAAAAATGGCGACCACTGCCGGAGTGAATATTTGTTGTTATAAACTCAATGATAATGTAATCACAATCTGCTCAGTACATAGATAAAACTTATCGCTATTGAAGGCGCCGACCTCAGCAAAGTGAAGTACTTTTTAAGTGTCTACTTTAAATATCAAAGAAAAAACCTCACTATAAGAATGACAAAATACTCGGAGTCACCAAAAACGTTCTGTACTTTTTATTGACAATCGACATCAAATATCGCCAATCAAGCAAGAAACGTACATGACTCTTATAATTACTAGAATTCTTCATTTCGCTAGGGTAATATATTTTTGGAACGAATCACGTAATCAAATGAAAAATAGCAATTGTGTAGAGTATTTTCAGGATAAAGTAGATGAATTCAGAAATGATGGTAAAAGAAGAAATTTACAAGGATATATTTTGGGTGTCTATCCGATGAAAATTTTATCTCTATATTTATTTATTATCACGCACCTTTCTTCTTCTTCTTCTTCTTCTTCTTCTTCTTCTTCTTCTTCTTCTTCTTCTTCTTCTTCTTCTTCTTCTCTCTCTCTCTCTCTCTCTCTCTCTCTCTCTATATATATATATATATATATATATATATATATATATAAACATGAAATCTCTCGAGAGTGCTTTCAAGTATCATCTCGTCAGGAGAAAATCGATAGCATACAATGAAAAATAATATTATTAACGAAAATAAACAGCACTGAGGGATTTTTTTTATTAAGGTGTCAAAAGACGATTGAAATAAACAGTTTAATTCGATATACATGCATAAGACGATTTAAATAGCACTGCGTGGGAGAAAAAAAGCAGAAAGGATGTGGTTAGATTCTTGTCTTGAGACATCATTTGATGTCTTTAGTCTTTTTACTAATTTATCATTGGATTCTCGAGAGATTTCCGCTTATGTTTAAATGTTTGTATAAATTTTGTACCTCTAAACATATATATATTTTCCCGCAAGATAGTAAACTAAGTAAGATAATTAACAAAAACACTGTTAAGCTATCATTCTCAACGTCTGCTAACTTAACAAATACCATAATTGGCTCAAATAACACAAAATTAAACAAATTTTTGAAAAATAGATATAGGGCAGAAAATGAATCTAACAACGTAAAAGAATGTAACTGCCGGGGCCCTACTGAATGTCCAATGGGGGGAACTGTTTAACTTCAAACATAGTATACAAATGCGAAGTTTTAACAAATAATGAAACTAAAGTATATCTGAGGAGCACGGAACTTGCTTTAAGGACAGATATCGTAGTCACCTAGCATCGTTTAAAAATGGAACTGAGAAAGATAATAACACCACAAATAACGAAAACAACAATGTGGATAAAAATGAAAACAACAATAGAAAGGATCATAACACTTGTGACAACTACAACTACAATAACAGAAATAGAAACAGAATCAATAGTAATAACGAAAACAACCGAAAAAAAACCAAAGAAAAGCTCAATCACTTTAACAATATGGATTAAAGGAATTAAAGAAAAATAAAACTGAATAGAAATTAAGATGGTCAATAATTGATAAGGGGGAAAAATATAAACCTAACAAACCGAAAAGATGCAACCTATGTATATTAGAATCATACCATATACTAATATCAAAAGAAAAATTATTAAACAAACGACTAGATGTAATCCACGGTTGTTTGCACAGAAACAGGTATTTAGTTTCACGCACGAGAGCAGATTAGGAAAAACAAAAAACAAAAAACGAAACGTATAATAAAAGGAAAGATAAAAGATGCAAGGGAGGTAATCCTAGATATAAAAAATGATTCCATGAGAGTGACCCCCCCTTTAAAAGATTCATAAATCTGTGATCTATTTCATCTAATTATTCTTGTATATATATATATATATATATATATATATATATATATATATATATATATATATATATAAAGATGTATAAAAAAGAATACGAAAAGTATAAAAGTTTATAACTTTCTTTATTGGTTTTCTATTGATGACGTGAAGGAATACAAAATATTATTATAAAGAAATTAAGTAACTTTTTTTTACATGTACATAAATTTCGACGATCCTTCAGTCTTCATATTCTACTCAAGCGCTTCTAATCAGGTGCATCAATAGGAAGCATTTAAGTAGAATATGGGTGAACAACAACTTTTTGGTCGCCATTTTATACAACATGCCCGCTGAAATAAAAAAGACCGCTCGGCAAATGGAAAAGATATCCAGACAAATTGGAAAAAAGAATAACTCTGTCGTTTTCAATCAGATGTGCTTGAATAATGACTTGCTACCAATATATATATATATATATATATATATATATATATATATATATATATATAGGTATGTAGGTATACGTAGTACCTCAGGGAGATGAACGCCTCTGCCTTGCATCATTCCAGGTCACTCTTGGCCAAGGTGTAGTGCCTGTTAGGTTTAGGTTTTACTGTAAAAACTATTATATATATATATATATATATATATATATTATACTGTATGCTATTATACTGTAAAAACTATATATATATATATATATATATATATATATATATATATATATATATATATATATTGATGTTTGCTTGCTTATGTGTATGTGTGTGTATATGTCCAGCTACCGGAGAGGTTAAACACCGTGACAATAAAACATGCACATCCTACCGCTGCTCAACCATCTTACTATTTCGTTTTTTCACTGTGCAATCAGTGGTAGGGCTCGAGAAGGTACAAAGGTATGCCGTGTCACAATTATCATATGCAGATATATTTCCAAAAGGCCTATGGCGATAGGTGAGTGGTGACGTGCACAAGCTTGGCGGGCTGGACGTGCATACCCACAAATCTGCATATAGGCAACCAGTGATTTATCTAACATCGTCGACTAAATTGCATACAGGGTAGAAGCAACTTCGATGGATGATCTGGTGTTTGAGCAGCCTTTTCTAGGGATACACTACTCACCCATGAATTTGTGAAGGATCTAGAAAAGGTGACCTAAGCATTGTCTACCCTTTTATTTGCTGGTGAGCCTCCTGCGGTCGTCGACTACTCCATATTTGCAGGAGTAACAAGAAAAAAATGGAAAAATATGTAACAAAGAAAATCAAAATTTCATCAGGAGAGGAATAACCTAATTGTTGCTTCGTGGAATGTTCGAACTTTGTTATATGTCCTAGATAGTAAAAGACCTGAGCACAGAACAGCTATTGTCGCAAGAGAGCTCGCTAGGTACAGCATAGACATTGCGGCATTGTCTGAAACACGCCTGTGTGACGGAGACCAATTGGTGGAAGTGGGTTCCGGATACCCTTTTTTCTGGAAAGGAAAGCTATAGGGGCTAAAGCGAGAAGATGAGGTTGGCTTTGCAGTGCGGTCTGATTTCTTGAAGAGGATTGAACAACCAAGCTGTGTAAATGACAGAATCATGATAATGCGCCTCCAGTAGGTATATGACAATTTTATCTGTATATGCCCCTACCATGCGTCATGACGAACACACCATCTCAGCGTTTTACTAAGATCTCAGCCGTACTGATTCGTCTATTCTCTTATCTGAAAACATCTTAATCATGGGTGATTTAAATGCAAGGGTGGGTAAAGATGACCTTACCTGAAACGCCTCGGCCAGTTTCGTGTGGGCAAAGTCAACAGTAATGGTCTACGTCTCCATCTATGCACTCAGTTTGACCTTGCTATCTGTAACACTTTCTTCAGCCACCAAGAAGTCCATAAGTTTACTTGGACACATTCTCAATCAAAACAAAGTCACTTCATTGATTACATTATTTCCAGGAGAGCAGATTTGTAGGATGTAGCTATTCCTCAAATTTTACTTTATTGCCTGCCACTGTTCGAGCTAACTTATTCCTCTTACGCATGATTGGTTTCTTCAACCTTTTCCATGTCTGTAGGTTGATAATGGACAGGTCTGAGCCGGAGTCTAACTGTAACTCCACTATCTTATTGAGGATGTTGACAGTGACGTATTTCCACCAATTCTTCTCCGCTTTCCTGTCGGATTTTATTTTTTGGCCCCGATATTATTGTTCCGTTTTGCATTGCCACACTCATTTTGTTTCTGTAAAAACATCCGACGGACCAATGTTGTGCGCCACAACGGTTGCCTTGCCTTGTGGGCGAATTCGGTTTGGAGATTGGATTGCCACTCTTTGGCTGTGTCTGGTTTTTCTTCTCGTTTGTTTGTTTTTCCCATGAGAGTAATCCTTTGGTCTGAAACTAGTCGTTCGACACGCCTGATTCCTTGATGTTTCGCGAGTCGTTCTTTACACTAACAACACGTTGGCAATTATGGGCAAACTTTTGGAGAGTGAGCTTTTGTTCACTTTCGAGTCTAGATAGGACTTGTTGTATTATCTTTTATTTTTTGCTGAGACAAGAACCTGTTGCAAACATCAAGCATTTGAAATCGTCCAATGATAATTTAGCTAGCTGAAAATCGCCACAGTGTTTGCTAACAATAGACGCGAAGGTGAGATAGTCTTCGTCGTCGCGTGTTGCCAGGTTGAAGCACTTCTATATCTTGTGAAAAAGCGTCGTATTCGGGCTGAAGAGTTCAGATAAGAGCTTGGCTGCTTCAGAGAATTCCAGCTCGCTCGTCTTCTTGGGTAAAATGTAGTCAACAAACTTATTGTGTTCTGTGGTCCTTAACTTCCGTAGAAGTAGGCGAACCTTTTTGGCATTGCTCCACTCTTAGCAATCAGTGTGAATAAGTCTTCGTATCCCCTATAAAAAGCGTCAAACATCATATCCCGCTCAGGTAAGTAGTTAAAAGTATCGATGGAATTCCATATGATGTTTTGGGAAAATACAGTGCTGTCATCACCGTGTTCCGTCTTATTCAACTTTTAAAAATAATTCCTCGTGTCTTTTCTGTTGAAGTAGCAATTTCTCGTCTTGTTCATTCTGTTGAAGAAGCAACTTCTCTAATATGTTGCCGCTGTGCTTGTTGCTGCATTTAGTCTTTAAAACTTTCCCCAAACTTTTGCTGGTGATCCATTTGAACCCTTAGTAATTGTGTAATTATGGCATTAAATTCCTTCATATTGGATATCATTCCCAGGCAAACGACAAAAACATTTTTTTCTGAAATTGTGAAAAGAAAAATGTCGATGGGACAAAAAAAAGAAAAGAAATGTCCTTTCTTTTTTTGTGTGTGCATTAAGGCTGTTTGGCCTCACTTGGTATTTCCATATACAAAACTTTAAAAGCAAATTAAAGCCAGAGAAAAAGATTTTTTTCCAAAAATTTACTGCCACAAAATGGCTTCTTTGCATGCTAGTAAAAAAAAACTCTTCGTTTCATAAAATTAAATGTTCATTTCTAACGACAGCCAGGAAAAGAAAGAAAAAAGCATTCAAACTCGAGAAAAAAAAAAACTTGACAAATTTCAGTTTTCCAGTTCATAAAATGAAATGTTCTTTTCCAACGACAGTCAGAAAAAGAAAAAAATATTCAAATTCGAGAAGAAAAAAAGTTGGACAAATTAAACATTTCTGTTTGCAATGAATTAAACACTGACAAATCAACTGCGAACACGTGCGCAAATTAGGTGAACCTTTAAAAATAGATAATTTCTTTTTTCTCTTTTAATATGAAAAGCCTAATTTGCATAAAAAGTGGACAGTTATATTTAGATTAATACTTTTCTTGTCTTCATTAAGTGCAGCGTAACGTTTTTTCTTATTTCTTTTTCCTTTGCCACAAGTAATAAAAGTTCCAATTACAAACGTTTTATAGCAGAAGTCGTTTTTTTTTCAGTAACAAAAATTACTTAACAAGAAATAAAAAAACATTACCATAAACGTTTGGTTTACAGTTCTTTCACTTTTCCCCCCGTAAAGAGACTAAGAGGGTTTACTTACGACTTCGTCCAACTTTTTACGTATTCAAGTCAAAGCTTACTTGCATGTTTCTTTTTTTTATTTACGGATTCTAGCGTAAGCTGTTTCGAATAGTAACTGACAAATTATTTTGGTGTAAAATTCAGATTTCATCGCCGACAATCAGTTATTTTTGTGTTTCTCGTGCAAGTCCGAATCCTCGTTCGTCACTGTTGTGGTATTAGTATTTGAATGATTAACGAGGAAGACACAGTAACAGTTAATTAAATATGTATTAACGAAAATACATGAAGGATGTAAATGAGCTGTATCTTGGCTCACTGTTGGACTAATGGTGACGACTATAATCTCCGTGTCCGTTTCTGTCTGACTTGGTAAACCAGTTCGCGTTACCCGGAAGTGACGTCATGGAATAGTTCATTATTCCATGTAGTAAAGGTGCGTTCCCAAAAATAATGAATTTAGTTTTGGTTTTAAGGAATTTTCTGGAACTAATCTACCACCTCCCCAGAAAAGAGGCAAAAGTTATGTTGTATTTTAGATTTTATAATGGGTATAATATTGTCTTATATATATATATATATATATATATATATATATATATATATATATATATATATATATATATATATATATATATATATATATATATTACTAATATTACCTGAATCAGAAACACACGGTGCAATTAGTCTAATGACTGTTATTGTTTAAGTCAGGTTTGTGATCTTTCAACAACCACCGAGTGTTAAGTGGTGTATATAATTATTTTTTTATCCTGAATGTTCATTTACTTACATATTCTTAATTCTAAGCAATTTATTCTAAAAAAGATCCTCTTCAGTTTCCTTTTTGTATTTTTTTAAATTTAATTCACCCAAAATAAGTTTATTATATGTTTCAACGTATATACTATATATGTTCATCTGCTGAAACTATAATGTTCGGAGTGTCTATTATTTTTTTGAATACGTTATTTATGCATTTAATTTTAGGGTTCAAGTATTTTTGCTTTTTTTTAACTCTTAAACCCTTCACAAAGATCAATGTGTCTAATTAGAATTTTTCCAGTCACTGTAACTGTGGTGGGCATATCCTAGTTCTAATTTTGTACAATTTGCATTAATTTATATTTCTGATTTCTTCTGTAGAATTTTCAGCTGTATTCTTATCCTGTGCAGCGATGCTGTTCTTGTCCTCTTCATTTTTATAGTTGTAATGGCAGACACTCCATCTGATTCTTTTAATAAATTCGTTCACTGCTTGGATCATATTCCTTATGTATAGCTTATGTCTTGGTATTTCTATGTTCTTTGGGGAAAAAGTGATTTCCTCCTTTGAGCATATTTTGTGTTTATTAGTATATATTCCAGCTCACTTTAATGAGCAGTTCTAACTTATTAATATTTTTAACCAAAAATTTTAATATATCAAAATATATAAAAATTCGGTAATGTTCATATACGAATAAAAATTAAAGTTAAAATAAATTAACTTAATTATTAAGTTTTATGATTATCAGTTTTTATAATTGAGCATGAAAATAATATTTTCACAAAATCACGACAATAAAAATAAAAAATTGAGTCAATTAATTTTGACTTTAATTTTTATTGGTATATGAGCAATACGGAATTATATATATATATATATATATATATATATATATATATATATATATATATATATATATATATATATATATATATATATATGCTGTCTTCAATAAGTTTCCAGATTTTTTGTACAGGCAAGTAAAATTGTCATAAACGCTTAAAAATTCAGTATGTTATTGCTATACATATTATAATATGACTAACCAATTTTTATTGTTTCAGGTTCAAGTGAACAGCTACAGCAAGAATCCTAATACGCCCTACTAAAGCCGGATTGTCACAGCTGTTGAATTTCAAAAATGCAATCTGGACGTAAGGACACTTAGAAGAACGATATGCAATAAAATTCTGTTTTAAACTTGAAAAAATTTGTTACAGGAATGTATGGAATGCTTCAGACTGCTTTTTTACAGGGGAATATTTTTTGTAACACCGGTATAAGATTAGTCGGTGTAACGTAAAATATTCCCCTGTAAAAGTCTTCTTTTTATCTATTAGAGAAGAAAAACTATTTTTAAGATCGTCAAGCCCAAATATCAGCTGACTTGATATTGTAAACAAACACAGACGGAATTTGATGAACGACATCATCATTATTATTTTTGATTTTATTAATTTTTTGCCAATTAGTCAGCCGAACAAATTATTTCATGTAATATATAATCTATATATATATAAAAGGCAAAATGTGTGTGACCATTTCGTGTATGTCTGGTAAAGGCTTTTCTCGTACACGGTACCGGGTTCGTTACTATCGCTTACAACTGTGTATATAGGTCCTACATAATAATATGTAGGAATTAGGAAAGCGCGTAGTGTATAGATTTATTTACGTCGATTTTTACAAAATTATTGCTATTTTGGCTTCTCGCGTGTTGATTGGGCTTTTTAGTATAAATAAAGTGAAACTAAACTCAAACGACGTATTCTCGGCATTTCGCCGGGAAAAACGTCAAGAAGCAATCAGCTTTGATCAATCTTGTATATCAGATTCAATCTGGACAATTGGGAACTGCTTTCCCCTCCCCAACATCTGTTGGGGGAAGAAACAGTCAAATTTGGATAAACAAACCCAAACGCTGCGTGACTTCTATTTGACCTTCTTAATTAGGTCAAATGGGAGCAGCAGAGTTAACTTTTATTGCGCACGCCTGTTTTTATAGTTAAATAAATAAATAAATAAATTAAAACCTGCTTAACGTTGTCTGTCGCCGTGGCTCAATGGTTAACGTAGAATGTTTTTTTTTTTCACACACACATTAATTTCCAACTCAAGGGTACGGGTTCGATTCTCATACTCACCTACCAAAACATTTTTTTAAATTATTTACCCCCGCCCCGAGTTTTGATTTACCTCAAGACACCCGGGCATCGCCGGGTACCCCCTGCTAGTCTATATATATATATAAGCGAAAATGTGCGTATGTATGTATGTAAGGTTGTTATGTATGCATGTGTGTTTGTATGTCTCGCAAAAACTTTCGACACAGGTCACGGATTTTCACCAGATAGGTATCATTTTAAAGTTTCAACCTTCGCCCGACAAATGTCGAAAAATTGGCAAAAAACATTAATTCCTTCGCTCTAAAATCCTCGGTTTTGTACAGGGAGGGGTGCCGAAAAAATCGTTCCTTCATTTTCTCTGCTCCTGCTACTACGACAATGACGTCATGTTTGACCTAGAAAACGTTCACGTTAGTTTCAACCACCTGCAAGTGTTCTTAAAGGTTTAATTTTATCCTCTATTAAGTGTATCTTTGGCGTAGGGGTAATGTATCGGGCATTTTTTTCCGTCTTAGCCTCGATGTTTCCTCTTTTACACCCTTTTTTCACCTTTTTTTTTTACATTTGTTCGCTGTTTTGCTTTTATTGGTTTTTCCAATTTTTCTTAACATCGTGTTTTTTATAATATTAAAACAGGGTCACCCTTTCCTACATACACCCACCAAACACCCGGGCAACGCCGGGTACCCTCGCTAGTCTATAAATATAAAAGCGAAAATGTGTGTATGTATGTATGTATGTCTGTTAGCTTTTTGTGTATGTCTGTAAAAGGCTTTTTTTTCCGAGAAGCGGTCGGTCGGCCGGCTCACAACTTCTTAAAACTTTTTATATCACATATAAATCATAATATCTATGAGTTAACAACGGAGGTCGCCTGTCTAATTAATTTGCTCAAATTCGAAAAGATAAATATTCAACATTTTTAGCTCGCCGCATTTGGATTAGGCTTTTTCGTATAATAAAAGCGACACTAATTCTGGCGGTATTTTTCCGGTTGCGATCGCCGGAAATGTCCGAAAGCAATCAGATTTGATCAATGTGGAAATATTTTCCTTATATCGGACAATTGCTATTCAATTTGGACAATCCCCTTTTTATGGGGAACTGGTAACCCCCAACATCTTGGGAAAATAAAAATAAAAAAGCGTTCCTGCAATAAATGATATACTACCCCACAGTCACAGTTGACCTCATTAAGTCATTAAAACGTGCACCTGCCAATTCTAAATACTTAAATAAATTCAAACACTTTTCCGTCAGTATTTCGCGGTGGCCCAGTGGTTAACATCGCAGGTGCTTTTTTTTCACTCTTTAATTCCCAACTTTGCCTCAAGGGTTCGGGTTCGATCCTCATACTCACCTACAAAAACTTTTTTTTATTTTAACTCCCCGGAGTTTTGATTTACCCAAAACAACACACACGTCCAAACACCCGGGCAACGCCGGGTACCCCCCGCTAGTCTATATTTTTTTCCAGATTTTTAGAACGTCCCGTGTATCTTTCGCTTTTCAGTATAAAACAAGCGAAAACTGGCTTGCAGCCGCGTCATGTTTCAAGGTCAAACATCACGCGACTTAAGGTTCTCGCACCTGTTAATTTCATTTTATAGACGTTAAATTAAGAGATTTTTCGTTCCTCTTCTCTCGTGGCCAGACGGCTAGGCCCCAGGGTTTTTTCCATTTCATTTCCACGTCAAAGGTTCGGGTTCAAGCCTATTTTCCTACTAAAGCTTTTTTCTTTTACACCTCCAAACACCCGGCCAACATTTTTTTTTAAACAGGGTTGTTTTGATCCCCCCCCACAGCACACACCTACAAACACCCGGGCCACGCCGGGTACCCACCGCTAGTAATCAATAAAGGATTGATTCTATAATAATACACACGCAATCTGCATAAATTAAAATATCATGTTTAAGCGTGTTGTAGAACCGGGCAACGCCAGGCGTCCAACTAATATATCTATCTATCTATCTATCTATCTATCTATCTATCTATCTACCTATATATATATATATATATATATATATATATATATATATATATATATTGTTTTATTAAAATATAATTATCTATTGACACGTGTTTCGTCGTCTACGACTCATCAGAGTGGCTGAATCTAACGAGATTCAACCACTCTAATGAGTCGTAGACAACGAAACACGTGTCAGTGGATCATTATATTTAAAAAGAAACAATATATATGCCGCTCCCCATTTGGGGGATACCAAATTGGTTAAAGGGAAAATTATTCCTAACTCTCATTTAGGTATAAAATGATGCACTTTCGTATAAATAATTGAATTTATTCAAAAAACGTATCGTAAAGACAAAAACAAATAAATAACATCTCTCCTCTCTCTCTCTCTCTCTCTCTCTCTCTCTCTCTCTCTATATATATATATATATATATATATATATATATATATATATATATATATATATATATATATAGATATACTAGATCTAGATATTCGACTACGCCATTAAAGTTCTCTTTAGTGTCCAATGTTGACTTATTAAAGTGGTAAAGAACACTAATTTTCCTCTCCCCACTTGACCAGTGAACTCTGCTATAGTATATCTTTATTGTGGTATCTTGTTCTTACCGGGTTCTAGGAAAGAATTCATCTAGTTTGGTGGAGTATCTACCTAAGCATTGTTACTTGAGGTAACATCAGTAGAAGGTGCGTCATTCCTCGTAGGAGATAAGATATAGCTGCCTCGAGGGCAGCGTATTTGAGCTGTGAGTACGATGTTGTTTTGAATATTTGGTCAGGATTTACTTGTAAAGTATCCTCATGTTAAAATTTCCTGACAGATTGTTGAACAAAAAGATCGACGAGAAACGAGTTCAAACTTTCTTTTTGTTTTCATGTCTGCATACATGTGTGTGTGCTCGATTAACGCAATGTTCCTTCACTCGTCTAAGTTTCTGTCCGTTTCTCTGGGTGCTCGTTCTGTCGCTCTGTTGTCTTTTTTCATTATATTGACCATCAATTTATTGTCCAACGTCATAACTTACAGCACAAACGTTTTCCACGCTTTCTTTCTTGTTTCTTTTGGCTGTCAATATTTCTCTTTTACAACGATTTCTGGCACCTATAAATTTTTGCCTATTTGTATTTGACTTATGACGTACGAATTGGTGGAATGCACACTGTGTTTATGGAATGGCAGCTGCACAATCTGTAGTAAACCATGGAGGTGAGTGGGGCGTGCTATAATACTTCCGTGTGAGAACATGTGCTTCAATGCCCGCTTTGTACCATTCAGTTGTCTCATTGGCACACTGTTCATCAGGAAGAGAAGAGATATTGGTCCGTGGGGCATATTTGTTTCAAAGTCAGTCTTATAGTACCTTGTTTTTTTTGAACAATGACTCCTCACCTTGGAGTTGGGATTTAAGTGTGATGCCAACTGATACCACGAGGTGATCTGCGTTTCCAAGTGGACTGTGGGCATTAGTCACACAATCCTCAAGCACTGTGGTGAGGAATAGGTCTAGAAGAAAAGCCTGCTGGTGTTCACGATCTGGGAGGCGAGTTGGGAATATTACTTTTTTGTGAGGGAATGGGCTATAGAGAAGCTATAAGTAGAGCGTCCAGCTGCATCTGTGCAATCTGAAAAAATCCAGGCAATTTTTATGGTAGACATTAAACTCACCAAACACGTATTTGGGCAGTACTCTCTAAGGAGAGTGCTGTACTTATATTATCAGAAACATGATCGATTAGAGTACAATTCTGACTTGAGGGAGAACGACAGAGAAATACAAGTAACTAACGCAGTGGTGAAAGGCTAATCGAAAGCATATAAATGCCTGGTCATCTGATTCAAGATGTTGCTCTCTAGTTAAAATTATTATTATTATGAATTATAATAAGGCTGTCTATTTCTTTCTTTCGTGCCTGCGTACGTGATAATAGGTGATGCCCGGTCTTCAGTAAGAAGTATAATGACGGCGAGTTACACGTAGAGACCCATTACTGCAAACAGACTGGCAACAACTTTAAATGTCACCTAGCGACTAAACCATTTACAGTTTATCTTTGAAAAGCACTAGTTAAATAAATGTTTATAGATTCTTATCAAGTGGCCTTGTAAGAGATTAAGTTTCAGATTTGCTTGGACAAAATAACCTAGATAAAAATACGTCTGAGAACGAACATACTCGATTACTGATAAAAGAATTAGAGTAAGCTTTTTTTCTGTTAAGAAAAAATATCTTCAATGTTTTCCGGTCATATCCAACAGAAATTAAAGTCGAATATTTTACTGAAAATATCAATGCGGCTATTTCATATTTTTACTTCACCAGGATGACTTACCTTAACATGACTTCTCTTTTTTTTCTTTTTCTTTTATTTGTTTTTTTTTTTGGTTCGCCTAACACAGAGAATGTTGAGACTTAGACGTAAGGGTGCTACTATTCAAGAGCAGGTCTACAGGGGGCTATGTAACGAGTTGAGCAGCGAACTATCTGTTCGCATTTTATTTAAACGTTTGCATATTAATTCAGCCAAAGAAGCGGGAAATGTGGAGGGAATTTCAAAGTCTATTAGTCCGAGGGAAGAAACTATTAGACTAGAAGGTGTTCCAGCATCTAGGGACCTCAAGTGATTGGGGTGGGACTTTGCTACTTGTCAGATAAGTCGCAAGTATGCACGTCGAGGGAACACAAGTGCTATGAGTTGATCAAAGCACAATAAAATACTTGACTTTGGATATAGCAAAGGTTTACCTTGCTGTATCCAATGCATGGTATATGCTTTCAGATAATCTGGTTAAAGGCAGAAAATCAATAAGTATGTTAGAGCAGAGACAGGCTGGCAACATCTCTTCTGTGGCAAAAAGGTTGCAGGGAAGAAAAAAAGGGCATCACCTGCTAGGTTTCGAAGCCGGTTTTGAACTTAATCAAAACAGTTCCCGCTCATATATGGCAACAGTAATCCATTTTAGGACGTATCTGGCTCTTATACAGGTAGACGATTGCTTCCCTGTGTTTGGAACTAACACATACACATTCAGTAAAAAAAACAAAAAACAAAAAAAAAAAAACAACAACAAAAAACTCTAAAGCTTAAAAAGACAAAGCAAAAGAGATTGCAAATAATACCGGTCAGCACCGAGTAGATAAATTTAGTAAATTAATAAATTTGTGAATTTGAGATTATTTCCCTTTACTATGAAACACGCAATAAAGCAATTTTTGTTTATTTTCATTTATTTTTTATGTCATTCGCTCCAGACAAGGCACGGAGTCATTTGATGTAAAGAGGTAAAAAAAAAAAAAATAATAAAAAAAAAATACTACTTCAAGGTAAAAATCAGCCAACGAAAACTGTGAGATGGATAGATTTCGACCCAGAAAACAGCAATTTTTCCATTCCTCCTTTATCAGGAACATTGCCCATGAAATATGAGGATTAGAGGACAAAATAAGAAAAGCAAGAGTTAAAAGGTTGCCGAAAGTAAACCCAAGGCCCAATTTCTAAAAGTAATCATACGCAACAATAAAACAGATTTCTACAAATCGTTCGGATGTAATAATTTATACACATAACAATCATAACATTTTAGAACCATTCAATAAGATGTGCCTTCAATAAGTTTTGAGATTTTTTTTCGTATGGGCTCTTTTATTGATAGTACACACATGAAACTCTAGTGCTCTTCGAAGTAATCTCTCCCGGCTGCAATGCAATTGTTATACCATTCTAACAACTTCTGGAAGGTCCCCTGGAAGTCCTCTTGTGTGACCCTCATCACAGCCTATTTCATCTCCTCAGTTGTCCCATAACGACAGCTTCTAAGGTTTTTCTTGAGCTTAGGGAATAACCAAAAGTCACAGAGAACAAGGTCTGGACTATAAGGAGGGTGAGGAACTGTCTTAATGTCACTCTTGGTCATGACAACGTTTTTCTTTCTAATCTTCTCTGTGCACCCTTCGTAAAAACTTCACGCAAATATTCCGCATCTTCAGTTCCTCGTGAATAATTGTGTGTACAGTTCCAACACTGGCACAAAACTGTGCACTTATTGTCTCTATAGACACATGGCGATCCTTAATAATGAAATTCTTTATTTGGCCAATCAACTTTGGTGTTCTGACTTTCTTACTCCTCCTACACCCCTCATCATCCTTCACAGATTCCCTGCCACTCAGAAGCTGATGCTCGATTCATGCAAGATGGCCTAAAAGCAGTCTGAAGCATTCCATACGTTCCTATGGCATTTTCCTAGTTTAAAACATTATTTTATTGGATATAATTGTTCTAAAGTGTCTTCACGTCCAGATTGCATTTTTGAAATTCACCAGCTGTGACAATCAGTAGTAGGATGCATTCCAATTCCTGCTGCCTTCTGTAGCTGTTCATTTGAACCTGAAATCATAAAGATTGATCAGTAATCTCATTGTAATGTGGCCGTTACTATTTACTTTAGTAATTCATAAAATTTTTTCTTTTTTTTAAAATTACATTTTCACCCAAAACAAGGCACATTGCCACTTTGATGTAGGGGACTACTATCAGGGACATAAGCTACAGGGGTACTATGTGGGGAGTTAGGCAGCAAGATGTCGGTTCACGTTACACTTGAACTTCTGCATGTTAGTACAGTTGGGGAAGCAAGCACTCAGAAGGGAATTTCAAAGTCCAGCAGTTTTGGGGAAGAAACTACTGGAGTAGAAGGCTCTCTTACGCCTATGGATCTCAACTGTGAAGGGTGTGATTTTGCTGCTTGTCGGGTTTTTCGGGTGTATTTACGTCGAGCGGGTACAAGTGCTTGCAGTTTGTCGGAGCATTCACCGTTAAAGTACTTGTAGAACAGGCAGAGGGATGCTACATTTCGTCGAAGGGACAGAGGCTGAAGCTTAGATGACAGTTCAAGACCTATTAGGTTGACGACTCTCTTTTGAACCTTGTCTAGGAGTGATAGACTAGTAGCAGAAAAATCCAGGTCGGCATTTTTTCTTTTTTAACAAAGGTATTTATTACCGTTGCTTTCGGCAACACTTAAAATGTCTCTCGCTGCAACCTGTCCATTTTAACCTAACACGCGTTTCTCTTTCTACCGACCGCACCCCGGGGCCAGACGGCCCATTCTCGTCCTCGACTCTACGCGCACATTTTCTTCTCTCTCGAGCATGTCCCTTTTCTCTTTTTCTCTTTTTTTCTCGCGCACATTTTCTAATTTGCATATGCGGTTTTTCTACTACTACTGCTGCTGCTGTTGCTCATCTCATCGCAAGCCAGCAATCTTTCGCCGCTGTTGATACTTTCCCACACGCTCATATCCACCATGTTACATCATAGGATGTATAGCAATAACATACTGAGTTTTCAAGAGTCTACGACAATTTTAAATGCCAGTACACAAAAAGTCTGGAAACTTATTTAAGGCACCTCGTACGTACATCGAATTACCATCGAAGAAATAAACACTTTAACGGACAAAGTACGCCTGCGCACCAGATTGGTAAGGGTGTGTGTAACAGAAAGTCAATGGTGAGGTTTTATCAATTTTTGTTGTTGTTGTGTCATTTGAAAGCGCAGCTAGGATATTAAACAAACATCTTGCCAAACCACTTGAACGTTGTAAATAAATGAATTATCAAGGAAAGAATTCGCCATTCTTGTTTGGACACTCCTCAACTTATTCACCTGATTCAGATTTGAGGACTTGGGAGACGAAGAATGGCTATTCAGCGGAAAAGAATTTCTTATTGTGCGTTCGTTCAATCTACGCGTTTAACAATTAAAATGCCAAGCGTGACAAACCAAGAGAAATCTATTTTAAATTTAAGCCAAACATGCAGTATCAATTTTTTATGGTTCTCCCTGTAAAACTTTAACAACAAGCGCTTGTCTAGCTAAAATCATTGCCAACAATTCCCTCACTGTATATCTGTACCTAAATCTAAACGCAAATTCCATAAACTCTGTACCGCGGTTGTGCTTTCCAGTTGACTATAACATGGTCATCTTCAAGTCCAAAGTAAACAAGTTCTTGTTGAATCGCCTCCTTGATTAATCAAATTCTACCCAATTTCCTCCATTACGCCCGTCTCACTAACCACCTTACATTACTTGATTTTTATTCTCAAATAGCGTTCAGGCCTTGATAAGTGGTGACTCCATTGTAAAAATGCATTATTGGGAGTATTCGGACAACTGTTCGTATCTTGAGTGTTATTCGCATAAAGATTCAACTGATGTAGTCTCCGACCTTCTTCAGGTGTATCGATAGACGATAACATTGAATCAAATAACGCGATATTTGGTTTTAGCTAACCAGTTTCTGTTTTCATCTCACCATGTTCCTTGCAACAGCATAATGTATTTTGCCTTGATTGCTTGAAAAAAAAAACATATTTCAATTAGGATTTTTTTTTTTTAGAATAGAGGCATTCTTGTTTATAATCAGCCGCTTACAAACTTAACCAAAATAAAAAATTTCATTGCTCAATTTCAGATACAGAACTATATCAAGAAATTAGTATTAACTTATTTACTTTTTAAAATTACGTGAATATTAAAATATTACGTTTACTATTTAAAATGTTGTCTTCACATATTAAAAGTTGTCTGCTCACCTGAACCAATAGCGCAACGGATAAGGACGCTGATTAACAATCACTTCTGAGTGACATTATCCTAAAGATTGAAGGTTTAATTCTTACTACAGCTGATAATAACTAGGAATGACTATGATTAATTAGCAATTCTGTTCGGCCATCGGAAACGGAACGACTATAATCCATTGTGAACTAAATAAAGAGTTCAGTTCGAGGTTCCGTGCGAGTTTCCGATTCCCATAGAACGATGTCCACTAAAAAATGCAGCTGAGTAAAGTCGAAAGTTTATGGGTTGAAATGATGTAAAAAATAACAATCAAGATGAAATTAATGGTCCAGATCATTCAAGTTTTCAATTCTCGTCTAAAACTTACGAAACAATTTTTTTTGCTATATAAAAGCCAGGTTCGGCCAACGATGGAGTACTGTTGCCACATCTGGGCAGGTGCTGCTAGAAGCAGCTTATCATGTCTTGACAGAGTTCAAAATAGACTTCGTAGCTGAGTGGGGGATGCCCTTTTCTTTTCCCTGCAATCTCTTTCCCACAGAAGAGACGTAGCGAGACTGTCCCTGTTTTATCGTTATTTTCATGGCAGGTGCTCATCTGAACTTCAATCTATGGTACCCCCTCGCCAGACTTTCATGAAAAACACTCGTCTAGCCAGAACCACCATCAACAATTTCTCACACTCTTTATCTGTGCCTACACACGTAGATTCTTAGAACTGCTCGCCCGTGGAACTCTATTCCGTTTGCCTGCTTTTCAGTTGACTACAATCTGATAGTCCAACGTGAACAAGTTCTTATTGAACCGTCCCCCTAAGTAATCCAAGTTACAAAATTCCCGATAATGTTTACTACGCTAAAATCACAATGACTAATGTATACCCATTAACCCTTATCCTCAATTTGCCTCTGGGCCTTGATAAGTGATGACCTCCATGTAAAAAAATGATATTCTTAAAAATTAGATTAACTTCGATAACTAACTCGCGAATGACATCTATTACTGATCATCATCATCATCATCATCATCATCATCATCATCATCATCATCATCATCATCATCAGCAGCAGCAGCAGCAGCAACAGCAGCAGCAGCAGCAGCACCACCACCACCACCACCACCACCACTACCGCCACCAGACTAAATACAGGTTCATGTGACAGATTTTGTGGTGTAAATAAGGCTTTTAAAATATATTAATAGCGATAACATTTACGAATACTTTCTACTACTAGAATAACAATAACAAATTTGACTCTCGAATTCTTATTTAAAATTCTCCATAGCACATCGACAATTTTTCATAAAGTACGACTCTCGAAATGGGTAATAGGAGAGAGCAGACTCGTACGCTTATCGAGCGTAATTTTCCAATCGCCACGCATATTTTCCCTTTTCTTCTTTCTTCTTTCTCTCCTTCCGATCTTAATCCCTATATATGCATTTGAGTCCGTAACGCCAAGTTCACGCCACATCCCAAAATGCTGATGGATTAAATAAAGATTTTATTAAGGGTTTGCATATGTTTGTTTGGAGGGAGGGGTAAATACTTTTTAAACAATGCATTAATTTCGATAAATCAGTCGATGATGACTTCTACTAATAGTCTTAGCAAGAACAAAATAAGATCGTAGCCATGTTATTTTGAATTATTTTTTTTCTAGCCATCCACCTGGTCAATGCGAGGTACGCCGAAAAGTCAATAATTTGTAGCATTTTTCCTCGATTCTACGAGGATGCGTGCATCTAAATATTGCCTCTGTTCAGTATCGAAAGACAATGGATACCCCCTGTAAGAGTAGCAGCGCGTGTAATTGTGAAATCCTCAACCACACGTTTCTTGAATCGGGACCAGTGGCAAGGAGAAGTCAAGGACGACTGGAAACAATGCTGAGATAAGCAGAGAACACAGACAGCACTTGGAATTCCCAAATGGTCACCCATTTTAGGCTCAACGTTGTTTAACTTCTGTAATCTAATGGAAACCGGTTTGTCAACATGATTATGCCGTATATGCGTAGATTCGAAAAACCTTTTTGCTATTTAATTAAAAAAGTGTCTTCTTATGTGGGCAATGTATTACATTAGTGTTCTCTGTAAGACTGCAACATCGGCCTGATCTCAATACTCTGCATCAGGCAACATTGGTTCTCAGTACACGGCACCAAACAAACTTATGCCGTAAATCTCTCTGGCACGACGACAATTTTCACAAAGTTCGAATCTCGAATTCTATTTTAAAATTTTCCATAGTACGGCGACAATTTAAGGCCAATCGCCACGCATATTTTCCTTTTTCTTCTTTCTTCTCTCTTTCTATCGATCTTAATTCCTGTATATGCATTAGAGTCAGTGACGCCAGGTTCACGCCACGCACTAATTGCTGGTGTTACTACATTTAAAATGGATAAACGTTTCTTTTCACACATGATATATATATATATATATATATATATATATATATTTAAATTAAATTGTAATTCAATGAATTTCACAAAACTCTCATTGAAATGAAATGAAGTGGTTGATTTTCATATCAAAGAATTTTTTTATCAAACAATTCTTTGATATGAAACTCAACCACTTCATTTCATTTCAATGAGAGTTTTTTGAAATTCATTGAATTACAATTTAATTTATTTGCTCTATCTTGCATATCGAGCAATTCTTGTTTAGATGGGATAACTTATAGAATATTACTGGCAGTAATATTTTGTAAACCTACAATCTCACGTTTCCATAACAACTGATTGTTAAATAAAAACTATTCTGAAGTATATATATATATATATATATATATATATATATATATATATGTATATATATATATATGTATATATATATATATATATATATATATATATATATATATATATGTATGTATGTATATAAGAAAAATAGCAAAATATGCATTTGCAAAGAATTTTCATCTGGATTAAATCAATGTTTGGAAACAGACATTTATCCATTTGTAATGTAGTCGCGTCAGCATTATGGGATGTGGTGTGAGCAGGTTAATATAGCAAGAGAAGCAGGAAACAGGGAAGCAAATCCAAAATCTATCAGTCCGAGAGAAGAAACTATTAAAGTAGAAGGCTTTTGGGCATCTAGGAACCTCAATAATAAAAGGGTGGAATTTTGGTATTTGTCGCTTTAGTCGGGAGCATGTATGTCGAGGTGGCACAAGTACTATGAGTTCATAAATTCCATTAAAGTACGTGAAACCAGGCTAAAGGATGCAACATTGCGGCAATAGGACAGAGCTTACAGCTTGATAGATAATGCGGGATCGGGTTAGGGTTAACACTTAGATTGGGATTCGGTTTACGAGTAAGAGGCTAGTGATGCATTATCGCAGATGAAACAAAACGCCAAAGTTTAGGACTATTTCAACTATTACCACTGCATGATCGGCGTTCCCAAGTGGACTGTGGGCATTGGTTACACAGTCATCGGGAACTGTGGTCAGAAACAGATCTA
Source organism: Euprymna scolopes (assembly GCF_053919585.1). Classification (NCBI taxonomy): domain Eukaryota; kingdom Metazoa; phylum Mollusca; class Cephalopoda; order Sepiida; family Sepiolidae; genus Euprymna; species Euprymna scolopes. The sequence continues at coordinate 107,804,069 of NC_136506.1, forward strand.
GAAGTGATGCGTGTTGTTCTTGCTGGTATGGGAAACGGGTTGGAAACGTAACCATCTGTGATAGGGAATGAGATATAGAGAAGTTATATGTAGTCATACCAGTTGTGTCTGTGTGAGTAGAAAATCCAAGCCAGTTACTGTGGTGGGCATTGAAGTCACCAAACACATGCACTTGTGCGCTAGTGTCGAGGGAAAGTGCTGTACCTATGCTGTCAGAGACTTTGTTTATTATGGTACAGCCCTGGGTCGAGGGAGAGCGGTAGAGAAAATAAAAGTATCTAATGTTATGTTGCATGTTAAGTCTAAAGCACATAAAGGCTTGATCGTTCGATTCTAGTTTAGTTTCTCTAGTCAAGGGGAGGGTGTTCCGAATATATACTCCAAGCCCGTACATATGTCTGTCAGAGTCCTTACGGCAGAGTGAGAGATATCCAGGTATGTTAAAGTAGTTAGAGGGGATGGAGGAGTGTAGGTTAATCTCACTTAGTGCTAAGATATCCAGGGTGTTTGTTAGGAGAAATGCTTCGACATCATTTAAATTAGTTCTAAGCCCACGGATGTTCGTAAATGCAAGCCTCAAGGGAGAAGGCAGATTGGTTTTGTTTGAGATTGGGCCTGGTTTTAGCGTAATTTTTTTTTTTATTGTACTGTCATTTTTTAAAGAGTTTCAGTTTAGGTAAGGGATGATGAACAAGTGGTTATGCAGAATACCAGACATGCAACAAATGTAGACCATCAGTTGTCCTGCCATCTACTAGGATTGTGGCCTCGGGATAGCCCACGGGGGATGAGTGTATGGTCCATTTCCATGCGCGACATGGCACTACAAACAACCCGATATTATACAACTGTTGATGGAGCATCCGCTCTAAGCGCTGCTACCAAAGAGTTAGGGCTCCTGTACTACCAGTCGGGAACAGCAGCCAGGAACTGTCTATCCGGTACCCTCAACCCATCAGACGATAGTCAGCACAATCTACTTGTACTGGCATTATGGCAGTCAAGCACTCCCAAGTGCTCAGTTTAAGGAATGGTATGTGTCGGGAGTGGGGAAAACGGCGTTCATTGCCCTAGTTAGGAAACAAGATCGACCACTGAAGGTCTGTCGACTACCTGTGATTCGACCTCTACGCCTAGCTAATAGGCAAAGAAGGAGTATGGAAGCCGGGCGATAGACAGTGCCTATCTACTCCTTAAGCAGTTTAGGTTTGCAGACCGGTAATTTGTTTGAGTCACCAGCTCTAGGAAGGTTGTCCTCCAAGACTGGAGAGGCCTTCCTCCTCTTAGGTTTAGCTTCTACGGGTCCATCAGCACCGAGAGAGTTTTCCCCGCGCCTGGGTCCTAATCCAGGTATTTTTGCGCCTCCGCGTTGGTGGTTAATGTTAACGGGTTAGTTTATAAGGGTTATATATCAACTGAAAAATTATATTCCTACAAGTGAGTTTTCCCTTTTGTATATGCATGCCTGAACGAAGACTGCAGGTGCATGTCTCCCAGTGAATCAAATGCACCTCCAACCTGGAAATTTCTACGTCACCGGCACGGTATAAATAGCGCCTAGTCACCCCAAATGGTCATCCATCTGGTACTGGCCAGACTCATCGTTGCTTGTCTTAGGTGATCTGGCGAGAACCATTGTGTCAACGTAATTATATATATATATATATATATATATATATATATATATATATATATATATATATATATAGTCATCCACATACAGTACTGTTTCGCTGTTTCACAGCTCAAGTAAAATGTCTTTCTGTCTGTCTGTCTGTCTTTCTCTAACAAATAACTCTGTCAATTTTCGGTCTACAGACTCGAGATTTGACATACGGAGTATTGAGATTTGGGAAAATCTTTTTAATCAGGTTTCGGCCAGAAATTTAGCTGTTAAGGAGTCAAAGTCCAACGATTTGACCTTTGAAAACTCTACCAAACTCCTCCGACAATTTTGGGTCTAAACACTTTAAATTTTAGATAAAAGTTACTTAGGCATGTATCAGAGTTTATAATGTGATTTGAGTCCAAAACAATAAATACTAAGTGATCATAATTCGGATCAAAATTAAAAAAAAATTGACCTCTGCGGTCTCTACGAAATTACTCAGCTAATATTTGGTCTAAATATTTGAAATTTTACATAAAGTGTATTCAAACATAGGGCAAGCTTTTTATTCGGCTTTTGGCTGAAAATTGGACTGCCAAGGGGTCAAAGTTAAAAAGATTTTACCTTTGCGGTCTCTAGCAAACTATTAAGCAAAGTTTTGGTATTCAGACATGCAGCAAACTTTTTAATCAGTTTTGGGCGAAAATTTGGCTGGCAATATGTCAAAGTTTATAGAGTTGACCTTTGCAGACTTTACCAAATTCCTCCGCCAATTTTGGATCTAAACACTTGAAATTTTAGATCTAGCTTACTTGGACATGGACCAAACATTTTAATTTGATTAAAACCTAAAACAATAAATGTTAAGGGGTAAAAATTGGTGTCAAAGTGTAAAGAGATTTGACCGCTGCTGCCTCTACCAACTTTTCTCTATGATAGTTAAGGGAGCCTATTATATAAAAAGGCATTACCGTACGTATGCATACTTTTTAATATATACATATGCATACTTTTTAATATATACATATGCACACTTTTTAATATATACATATGCACACTTTTTTATATATACATATGCACACTTTTTAATATATACATATACACATAAAGTTATGAATAGTCGATAATGCTCGAGCAAAGCCGGACGGAACTGCTAGTATATAATAATACTAGACATTGAGCTCGTTAAAAACAGGGAAAATTATTACTCGTTGACTTAGATTGAGTAGTTTATGCCAAATCGAAGGGTGAATATGACTAAATTTATGCTCATTTTTACACCTAATTATAACAAGGTTCATACAAAGTTCTGGCTAATTATAAATGCAAATTAAGTTAAACGCCGTATTTACTGTTTATGTCCGACGTGAAAGCATACCCCACGATATAACTGTAAAAAAAGCATCCTCATACAAATTTAATTTTATCTTAAAATTTGATTCGGGAAAATTTCATTTAATCTTGGAATGTCTTTGGTTTCTTTCTTTCTTTTTTTTTTTTTATCTCCGGGCAGAAAGTGACAAAAGTGGCAGTTAGAGAGACACAGAGACTGTATATGTAGTATAAAGTGCGTATTACGACATTATTAGCAATTTGTTAAAAAAAAAAAGCTATGTTTTTTTTCTTCTTATCATACTTTTTTATTTATTTTTGGATTTTGGGAAGAACAAGTTTTAATTCACTACTTGAAGCCAAAACTCTGCGTACGTGACATCCTCGAATAACCCGTTATTGCATATAATCATCATAATTACTACACAAAACTGAAGCATCCGGATAATCCGGGAGGAAGACATTATATATGTACTAAAAGAATACTCGTCCCAGGACGAGTAAAGAAAAAACTCCCAAAACAAAAGTTTAACAGCAATTTTTCTCCTCAAAACTATTAAAGTTGTTTACAGCTGTTGCAAGTTAATGTTTACATACATTATATCAGAAAATTGCTTACACAGCGACACTTTTCAGAAACATTTTTACATATGTATTAAAAAACGTATTAAAGCCTGAAAAAGTTATTTCTATATTAAAACAAGATAAAACCACAAGAAGAGATCCATTGTCAAATACCTCAGTAAGATTTGAAATGATTTCCACATAAAAGTGCATATTTTGTAATCCAGGAAAAATAAGTCGTTCAGAAAGTTTGTAAATAATGCTTATAATACCGCTTGTCATAGCCTTTTGGCAAGGGGACATCACTCTAACTTACTTCTTACCAATTTTTTCAAGTGATACCATAAGATTGAAAACATGTTTTTATATGATTTTAATGTTATGTAAATCTTACTTAATGAAGAGAGCAAACTTTCTTATATTGGCATACAATCATTTCTGCTCTCTTCGAACACAAACATATTTTTAGTATAAAGTTTATGCAAAGTTATACATAAGTATTGAATATGTTTTTCTTGATAGGGGCTTCATCAGTGCCCCAAAATGCCACTCAGTACAGTTCGATATTCATTTATTTTTTATTTGTTATTTATATTACTTTATTTTTCATATATATATTTCCCAATTTGCCAATCATATATTTTTATAACGAAAAAAAAAAGAAAAGAAAAAAAAAAGTTTATCCGTAATTCATCTGAGTGTCCAAAATTGTCAGTAACTACGTGCGTTTAATTTATCAGTTTGTAGAATATTTTATCATTAAACATCGATAAGGGCAATGTTAAAAATTCACCAAGCACGAGATAAATTTTTAAACTCTCCGTATTTTTGTTGGTGTGGAGAAGGGGGTTAGTCTTATTTTCGTCTTTTGCACAGTTTATATATTTTTTATTTCTCTTTTTAACTTTCCGTATACATCCAGAGGTTTTTGTTATCTAGTAATCTTTCTTATGTCATAAACAACTTAATTCCGGTCAAAAATGTAAACAAATATTTCACGCCCATCTCAGGTAGTTTTTTTCCCATCAGCACCATAGCCATCACAGTCTACACTATTTCTGAAATGGCCTTCTCCTTGTTGACTGCGGTATATTGCTCATCTGGTGCGGCTATAAGAGGTTCACTCTCTCAGGCTTTGCCTTCTCTCTTTGAGAAGGTTATTACTAATCACATTGTGCTCTTCCTCTAAGAGCTGGTTATTCAATCCCACTTTCCTACCCTTGTGTCAAATATTCGGCAGTGGAAGAGAAATAAATAACTTCATACTTACTCTCACTAATGTTGCATAATAGGGATGGAGTCTTTTTAAGAGATATGATGGGGTACATATATACGATGAGGGGAAGATACATTTATACACTTCTGAAGTGTTTCTTCTTAATACATATATTAGAGAGGAGAGACATTTATACAGTTTCTTAACATAGATTAGACAACTGAGAGAGGGTGATCAGCTCTTTTAACACAGGACAGTCGTTACTTATGATGGAGAGAGACATTACTTATGATGACTTATTCAAAGTTCATTAAAGATGATTACACATTACCTTTGTCGTAAAAAGACGGCACGAAGACGGCACGAAGACGGCAGTTTCAAAAATATGAGATGTTCTTTTATTCCATTTGACCGGTCGAAATGATGATCACATCCAGGAATTCAAAGTTGACTACATCATTAAAACTTTCTCCCTCGCTTCCAAAGGGACCCTCCTCTGACCATGTCAGCTCTGTCTCCTATCTTCGTGTCCAACTCTGTCTAACTCATCTTCGACTCTAGCTCCTATCTTGAGAATGCTATGACATCATACGTGTGTCCAAAAACTTGATCGATCCACGTGGCCTGAACATGCGTGGTTCGGCACGTTTACAAACCATTTCTGCAGACAAAGAATTCTCACTCCTATTTTTTTCCTAACCTATTTTTCAACACATTTAAATTGCATTGTTCTTTAATTTCTAGCTGACCTTATTTTAATTTAGTTTTCATAAAAAGAACTGAACAATCAAAATTCCTTTTACAACAACATATCTAAAAAATTTTATGTGAAACTGAACAATACGAAATTCCATATTCCATTTCTGAATCTATTTCTGAACCTTGCTTACAAAGTTCGAATCTCGGCCTATCTAATGTTTTTCTTACTTACAAAAGGTATGTATAGATGAACAGAGATGGCTACCGGAAGACACACGATGTTGAGTTTCTATGACCTTTTTCTCCTTGGAGCATTATATTGTCATGCATTTTTTTCTGTCTAAGCAAAGAATTTCTAATTTTTCTGAAGACTATATGTACAAAAAGAGACGATATTGACATAATAATAACAACAACATTTTGTTTCTGAATAACGAAACGGATCTGTAAAAAATGTATTGAAATTTTAACATAATAGAGAAGCTATTTTGCATGAAAAATAGATATTTGGATCCTGGAATGTAACTGTACTGTTATTCTCTCTCTCTATCTTTATCTCTCTCTCTCTCTCTCTCTCACACACACACACACACACACACACACACACACACACACATATATATATATATTTAACATTGTAATTTCGCATACCCATGTTAGCAGCAGCCAAATAGCGTAACGGTAAGAAGCACTGACTGTCGTTTAGATGGTCGAGTTTCATTCATGGCTTGAGGTAGTTGCTAGTTTAGCCACACTGATGTGCTGTGATACAGCGAAACAGTACTGTTTGTGGATGACTATATATATATATATATATGTATAGAGATATAGTAAGTTATAAAATATATATGGCAATTAAGCTACACAGAATATTCCGCATTTCATCCACGCTAGGACCCATCAGGCTTATATATGCGCACATTCTATTGAGTTTTTAGTAAACCAATCAGCCTTCTAGTTTTCACTGCACCCTTCCTAATCAGACAATGAACAGGCACTTACAGGATAAAGGCCCAGTTTACCTCCGGTTCACTCCTTCCTTTGTGTGTGCTATTTTAGCGGGGAGCGGAGATATCTAGTGTTCTGACCTATTTTAAACCTAGGTTAAACGTGTTTTTTTTTGTTTTTATGTCAGTTTATATATATATATATATATATATATATATATATATATGATAATTTATGTATATGTATGTTTATTTTATTTATTTTCTATTGTTATTGCTAATTTTAAAGTTATTTTGTATCGCTATCCTAGAGTAAAGTTTATCCTGTGAACACAGTTATTCGCTATTTCTCTCCTACAGGTTAATAGATGTTGGGGTTCTTTAAAGTATCGGACAGCAAATTTTTCATGAAGGTATAATCTACATGGATCGTCTAGATCTCTACATGTGTTTGCTTGTCTTGCTATTTTCCATTCGACCACCGGCGAATGTCCGCTTTCTTTGTGTTCCCAGTATTTGTTTGCTAGAGTTGTTTTCATTCGGTGTTTTTTTTTAAAGTTTTGAATGTACTTTTGTGGTCATAATATCGGGTTTTGAAATCTAAGGAAGTCATACCTACGTAATATTTCTTGTTATTAGGAGTTTCTTTCGCAAATATTGTGGCCTGGTAAACTATGCTTTCAGTTAGATATTTATTTTGAAGTGGCCAAAGTGTGCGGGATCTGCAGTTGCATTTATCTTGTCCGTTATTAATATTTTTATTGTTATTTCTAGTATGATTGTATTTGTCCGGAGTTGGTTTATTATTATTATTATTATTATTATTATTATTATTATTATTATTATTATTATTACTATTATTATTATTATTATTATTATTATTATTATTATTATTATTATTTCTACTAGTTACATATGTGTCCTTTGTGTTAGTTTTATTTTTTCATGGGGTCTACTTTTTTATTGTTTATTTTGTTGTTTTTTTATATTGCTTTTATTTATTATTTTGTTATTATGTGCTTTAATTATCATCTCTAAATTTTCGCAGCAGTTGTATGATAACTTGAGGTTATTTTTAGCAATAACCATTATCCCTGAGTGGCCTTCGGGCCTTGATAAGTGGTGACCCCCATGTAAAAAAATAATGGAAATAAGTTTATTTATTTAAGATATGATAGTTATTCCCCTTTAATCTAGGAGAGTGATTTTCCATTAAATTTTGAAAGACGAAAATGGTTGTTTTATGCTTCCATAAATTCCAAATGTGGTCTAATTTCAGGAAAATCGCAAGAATTTAGGATATTCGGTATATCTTAAAAAGTATATGGCTAAAACCTCCGCACGGCAATATGTTTTAACCTGGCAACTCCAAATATATACACCTAGTATTTCTATAGCTGTTTGTTTAAACGACGATGTTGTAAATATCTTGTAAAGTTGTTTATTTTGGTTTATTGGAAATAGCGAGTACGCTGTTCTTCTTATCATATATTTACCGTTGTTGAATTCTCACAAGAGAAATATATGCAACCTTGTACCTCTCTTCAAGAAATCTATATATCTATAAAAGTGAGAATGTGTCTATGTGTGTGAGGACAATTCTCAACCTATATACTCAATGAATTTTTAACATACAGACTTGATATTTGGTACATAGGTTATTAAGTTTCCATCCAGAAAAGGGCTTCTAAAGGGTAAAAGTTGAAAAATTGGTGCATGGGAGTCGTCTGATTTTTCTGTTTCACGATTGCGCATGTGTGAATGGTTCACATTACAGATTCCTTATGTTAAGTATGAGTCGGTTTGAAAACACCTTTTTAAAGATCGTGTCACGCTGACCGAATGGTTATCGTACTTGACTAACTGTTTCTAGGTTTTGGTTTTTATCTCAGATCGGGTATTTTTTTCTTTTTACTTACAAGAAGTGAACTGTTCGGAAAAGAAAACCATAATACTTGATAAAACAACATTTTCGGCTACAGTTATGGTCTTTGGTGTGCTTTCAAGAGAAGGCCACATCAGGTCGGATTGAAAATCAATACAAAAGTGCACCTGGATGTGCTGAAGAGTTTAATGATCCCCTGGTGCAATCAGGTGGCCGCTGGCAGATCCTAGGTGTGGTAGCAGGACTCAGCGCCAGCTCCCAAGCCCAAAGAGACCAAGGCTTGTCTTCAGAAGTGCTACGACTTTGTACTCCTTTTCTCCCAATCTGGCCCCGCTGGACTACTTCGTTGAGTATTTAGTATTTTAAGGAGTATTTAGTATTTTAATAAGTAATATTTTAATGAGTACTTAGTACTTATATTAGTATTTAGAATTTTAATGAGTATTAAATATTTAATGAATATTTAGTGTTTTAATGAGTATTTAATATTTAATGAATATTTAGTTTTTATTGACTATTTAGTATTTTAATGAGTATTTAGTTTTTAATTAGTATTTAATATTTTAATGAGTATTTAATATTGTAATAAGTATTTAATATTTCAATCCGTATTTAGTATTCTTATGAGTATTTAGTATTTTACTAAGTATTTAACATTGTAGTGAGTATTTAATATTTTAATGAGTATTTCATATTTTGATGAGTATTTAGTAATATTGTATTTTAATGAGTATTTTATGTTTTAATGAGTATTTCGTATTTCATTGGGTATTTAGCATTTTAATGAGTATATAGTGGGCATATTATAGACACAACCATTCATTTTAAAATTCAAATATTTCAGACTTTCATTGAATTTGATCTAAAGTCATTAGATACCAATTAAACCAGATTTTTTGAATTTCAGTTTTTTCTTAAGACCCTTTAAACTTTACACTTAAATATTAGACATTTAGCAAAATTATGCAATGATTTTAATTTTCGTAAGGAGACATGAGATGAAATACCTGTCTTGGCTCAGGTATTCTTCAAGTTTAATATATTAAACTAAGACTTTCTTCAGGTGTATCTTGTCGAACTTGGGAATGTTTCTGTCGAACTCGGGAATTTGAACAGAATTTCGAACGGAGCATGCTTTCGTTCCATCAGCCATGACTGGATAGAGGTCCTAAGTAATTCGCAATTGTATGTTTTGGTCGCCCACACTGAGAATTGAACCTTCAATTGTAAAAGTGATATTCTCCTGAAGGCATTTGAATTGATCCTCTGTCAGTGATTTACAATTCCTGCAAAATTAACAAAATCATCATTATCACTTTTCTTTAATTTCAAGCAATTATAGTAGATGTTAAATAATGATGATAGCTCACCAAAAATGTCCGTTAACTGCGCTACCGTTTTGTTAAATGTGGAATTTCCTGGTCTTTTGTGTAAAATAAAAGTTGTATAGCGTTGGTGTTCCTTTGTAGCAATTTTATGACGGGTCTATGACGAAAATAATTCTTTTTTTTCTTTTCGTTTGTGCACAAAAAAAAAAAAATGTGCCGAAGAACTGTAGCTGACTTAAAAGCTCGTCTCGTATGATGAGGCCCGCACCGGGTTGAAATAAATTTATAACGAGATTGGGCAAAGTCTGTATTGGATTTTTTCTTTTAACTCACACACACACACACACACACACACCTACTTGCACATAACCCCACAAATACACCCTCAAACATACACTCTCAAACGTACCCCCACACATATATAGCGAGAGATATTAGATATTAATTAATGAATATTCCCAAAATTTCAGTTTATTTATAATATTTTAAAGGGGCTTAAAATGACAAAAGATAAGCAAACCTTCCAGTTTAAAAATTAAAATATTTAAGATTTGCATTAAATGTAATCCATAGTCATGAGACACTAAACAAGATTCCATAAATTTTGACGTATTCTTATGACCCCTTAAGTTTAAAACGTAAATTTTAAATATTTTCTAGAATCAAAGCAACGTAATTGATTTTGATAAAAATTGAATGAGGATTCTGGATATAGGGTTTAGTAACATTATATTTTGATTTGAACCGTCATGAGGGGACGTAAAAATTGTAAAAGAAGATAACTTGAATGCCTACTAGACAACATCCTCAAGTGTATTCGGTCTCCCTTTATAGGGGTTTGACAGAGACTCTGACACGATGGTACTTTTCATTAGAAGTAAACTCTGACCAAATATTAAAAAAAAAAATTAGTGCGTTGTCTCCTCAAGCCTTCTAGCACGTCCTCCAGGTTGCGAAGGGGTGCACCCCCTTTAATTAATTAAGGGTAGCTTTTAATAATGAATAAAAAGCCGCTGACAATTAGGAATCATATATAAAAATATGGAGAAAAGTAACAACACATACAAGCAGGCTGGTACCTAGGATAAAAAGGGCCCCTCAACGCATTTATATATTAGGCGGGGTGAGGCAAACAATGGTATAAACCTACTAGTCTCCGGAAATAACACTCAAGCCATGACAGAGGCCAACAAAGGTCAGCCATCAGTCCTTCGCACCAGAGATCCTGCCCCCTATTCTCATCATATTTGGAAAAAAAAATTAGAGGCATAAAAGCCGAGCCATAGGAATGTTTGAAAAGTGAAGCAAAACAACCAACCAATTCCTGATGGAAAAAACGAATTACAAAACTATTCAGTCCGATGAATCAAGTTTATCTGTCCTGGAACTGGAACGAAAAAGCTAAATAAATTTGCATGAGAACTCGTCTTCCAGTTCTCATGCAAATTTATTTAGCTTTTTCTTTTTAACCCTAATTGTAGTTTGGCAAATTTAAAATTGCATATTTCGTGGACCATGTTGACGACCTTTGATTACTCTAATATTACTTGAATGTTGGTTGATGGTAAATATTATTTATATATGTCTATAGTTTTTACTTTTGTCTCCTTCCCAATAAAGTATATTGTAACTGAAATGTAATGTTATAGTTTAATTTACCGATGTGTGTTTAAACCTTTATACAATCATGACGCCCTCGTTGCGAATCGATGTCCTTTTTCTATGTTGATCAATACACTCGGGTGCCGATGGCCGATGTTCTCATATATATATATATATATATATATATATATATATATATATATATACTTGTTTATTGTTATATAAGCATGCTCACATCCCGCTGCTACAAACAGCCACTTGTTTCAATCAAACAACAGATATCATCAGGCAGCGACTTGACTATTCAAATGTTCATTGAATAATCATTATTCAATGAACATTTGAATAGTTAAGTCGCTGCCTATATATATTTATTTATTTTTTATCACATTTTCACCCCAAACAAGGCACATTGCCACTTTGGTGTAGGGGGCTACTATCAGGGGCAACAACTACTGGGGTACTATGTAGGGATTTGGGCAGCAAGATGTTGGTTCACGTTGCACTTGAACTTCTGCGCGTCAGTACAGTTGGGGAAGCAGGGACCTGGAATGGAATTCCAAAGTTTAGCGGTTCTGGAGAAGAAACTACTGGAGTAGAAAGATCTTTTACATCTAGGGATCTATACAGTGTGGGGGTGGGATTTTGCAGCCTGTCGGGTCTGTCGAGGATGTTCACGTCGTGAGGGCACAAGTGCTTGCAGTTCGTCAGAGCATTCACCATTAAAATACTTGTAGAACAGGCAGAGGGATGCAACATTTCGTCGATGGGACACAGGCTGAAGTTTAGATGCCAGTTCAGGGCCTATCAGATTTGCGACTCTCTTTTGAACCTTGTCTAGGAGCGAGAGACTAGTAGCAGATGCACCAGCCCAAATATGACAGCAATACTCCATACATGTGTGAATGGTTGCTTTATAGCAGTACAGGATACTTTCGGGCGTTAGAAGTTTTCTAGCATGGTAGAGAGAGCCCACATTCCTAGCAGCGGCCCTGGCAATGCCCTCGGTGTAATTGTTCCAACTCATGTTTCCTGTGAACGTTAGGCCAAGGAGCTTGAAAGACGTACTCTCAGATAAAGAGTCGTTGGCTATTGCTATAGGTGGTAGAGAAGGTTTCTTGTAATTATTGAATGAAACTAGTTTAGTCTTAGCGGCATTGAACGTGACCATCCATTTTTGTCCCCATTCCACTATAGATTGGAGGTCATCCTCTAGTGTCATCCTCTAGTGTTTCAGCCATTTCTTTAGATATGTGTTCATTTATTTTCCTGTCGTGCTTGTTATAGAGTGTGGTGTCAACAGCATATATACCCATCTCAGAGGAAATTTTGTCGGGGAGGTCATTTATGAATATCACGAACAGTAGAGGTCCAAAAATAGACCCCTGGGGTACTCAAGCATTTATATCATATTGTTTAGATGTACGACCGTCGAGGACAACCTGGATTTTTCTCTTATCTAAGAAGGATTTAATTATGTTAAGTATTTACCAGTGATACTGTATGATCTAATCTTCCTGAGGGTCCCTCATGCCATACCCTGTCAAAAGCCTTAGATATATCTAGAGCTACCGCTCTGTCCTCCTCCCCCCTTTGTCCAGTGAATGGTATATAGGTTCAGAGATTACAGTTAGGATGACTGCTGTGGAACGGGCTTGTCTAAATCCATATTGTTGGTCAGTTAGAAGTTTAGCATCTGTAAGGTGATGGACTAGAGCTTGGTTAATTATTGTCTCAAATATTTTGGTGAAAAGTGGGAGGAGGCTAATGGGGCGATAATTTACTGGGTAAGTTTTTTCGCCAGAATTCTTGAAAACTGGTACCACAGAAGCAGTTTTCTAACAGCCCGAAAAGCAAGATTCATTAAGGCATTTGTTGTAGAGTTTGGAAAGGACTGGAGCTACTTCGGCTGAGCACTTTTTTAATAGCACAACTGGGATGAGATCGGGTCCACATGCTTTTGAAGTGTCAAGGTTTTTTATGATAGCATGCACCTGAGCAGGGGTGATTTTCAGATCGTTTAGCGTGGCGTCTGTCCGCATAGGAAATTCAGGTAGGAGGTAGTTGGCAGGGTCCAGTGTGGAGTTTGAGGCAAACCGACTGGCAAGCATGTTAGCCTTTTCGGTTGCAGAGCAAACAACCTCGTGATTGTTGGTTAGTGGGGGAATTGCTGATTGTCCATTATTTACTACACTGTTGTAGATTTCACAGAAGTCACGAGTTCCTAGTTTTTGTGCTTCGATGCATTTTTTTGTGGTTTCCATAAATTCTCTCTTAGCTGTCGCTATTTCTTTCTTAACGTTACTTCTAGCTTCTATGTACTTCTGTCTGTTTGAACTAGACTTATGTCGGTTAAATCTGCAGTATGCATGCTGCCTTTGAGCAATGGCAGTTGCGCAAGTCGAAGTAAACCATTGGGGAGAGTGAGGCTTGCTATAAAATTTCCGCATGGAAACATGCGCTTCGATTTCAGTTTTGAACCATTCAGTGGTCTCGTTTGCACACTGTTTAGCAGGAAGAGAAAAATATTTCTCCATGGAGCATCTCTGATAAGATCTCTGATGGTTTCCCAGTCAGCCTTTTTATAATATCTCGTTGTTTTGAGCACTGGCTCTTCAGTTTTGGCTCTAGCGTTTAGGGCGATTTCAACCATTATCACTGCATGATCAGCGTTCCCAAGTGGGCTGTCGGCATTCGTTATACAATCATCAGGAACTGTGGTCAAAAACAGATCTAAAAGTGATGCGTGTTGTTCTTGCTGGTCAGGGAAACGGGTTGGAAAAGTAACAATTTGTGATAGGGAGTGAGATAGAGAGAAGCTATGAGTTGTGCTGCCCGCTGCATCTGTGTAAGTAGAGAATATATATATATATATATATATATATATATATATATATATATAAGAGCAAACAGTTAATAAAACATGTTAAAAAACACTTTGAAATGAGTTAAAACCATATTTAATCTGAAAAGGAAACACTAGATAAGTGGATAGTCCTTAATCCGCGGAGTTTCGAAGAAATACTTTCCTTCTGATCAGAGGATGGATAGTCTGGTGGAAGATAAATAATCCAGTGACGATAAAATCCAAATGTATAACTTCAAGAAAGTTAAAAGAATTTTACTTGTACAAATGGAAATTCTTTTAACTTTCTTGAAGTTATACATTTGGATTTTACCGTCACTGGATTATTTAATTCCTACCCTCTGATGAGAAGGAAAGTATTTCTTCGAAACTCCGCGGATTAAGGACTATCCACTTATCTAGTGTTTCCTTTTCAGATTAAATATGTTTTTAACTCATTTCAAAGTGTTTTTTAACATGTTTTATTTACTGTTTGCTCGTATTATAATCTCTATTTCCTATTTGGTTTTATCGAGCTTTTACATCTGGCTGAGAGAATTAATTCTTTAATATTTATAATATACTTTAATTTTACCATCTTGGATCATTTTGGTAAATTTAATTGCAATATATATATATATATATATATATATATATATATATATATATATATTTATACATATATGTGTATGCATATATATATATATATATATATATATATATATACTTCAGAATAAAATTATCCAACAATCAGCTGGTATGGAAACCTGTGATTATAAGATTTACAAGATATTCCTGGCAGTAATATTCTATAAGTATTATCCCACCTAAATAACAATTGCTTGATATACAAATAAGGTGTAAACCAGTATAACTATTTGCTAATATTTTCTCCTATGAAGAGATGGTAGACATCATAATCCTATAAGGAGTTAAAATATTTCTAATGTATTCTTTGTCTTACATAGTATAATAAAAATCTTTGGATCTGAAACTCAAACATTTCATGTCATAAATTTTTAAATTCATTGAATGACTAATATATATATATCAATCCTTACTTAAGAAGCTCAATATAATTAGAGAGCAATATAGTGAATGATCAGTTAAGGGCAAAATAGATTCACTAATTGATATAATAATTAAGTGATAAGATTTTGCGCTAGGAAACAGATACTGTCAAGAATTGTAAATGTCAACTGAATTAAAGACTTAATTATAAGATTGTCAACATTATGAACATTGCAATATAGTCGTTTGTCATTTATTCACTATATATATATATATATATATATATATATATATATATATATATCGGTGTATTAGTAAAAGAACGACGATCACAGAAAAAAAATCAAAAAAGGAATTTCAAAGACAAGGGAAGAAAGAAGCTATTAGAATAGGTAGTTTTCGGCATCTATGATCCTTTAGATTGAAGAGGTTGGAATTTGGCCCCAACTCAAGTTTGTCAGGTTTATTTACGTTTGGACAGTGAGTTCGTCGAAGTACCTTCAGTAGAAGTATTTGCAAAATAAACAGAAAAATGCAACATTGCAGTGATGGGACAGGAGCTTGAGTTTGGTAAATAGTGCAGTTAAGTATTCAGTCAAATACTTTTGTTACATCCTATTCCAGAGGGAGAGACTAATTGTTAGTGCACCTATCTTATATCCAAGAAATGATCAGGTCCAATAAAAATTTCATTTTATTTAAACAAAATTCAAAGTTGTTTTCATCGCAAGAAAATAAAATGAATAACTCATCAGATACGCATACACGTAAGCATACATTGCATACTAATACGGACAGTTGCATGAAAAACGGCAGTAAAAAGGATCTCCCGTCAGCAGTGGTAAGATAACAGGTCGCAAAAACAAGCAAAATAAACCTAGCAATAAGAGTATAGCTGCATAAAAGTTATGTGAATTTATGCGCGATTAACCGAGATGAATTTCTTTAAATTAACTTACATGTGAATATGACTAAGTGACCTAGATTTCGTCCACTTTTAATATAAGCGACACCTTTGCTCTCTGTTTGCATATTTACCTGTATTTTTGCATTTTTTTAAAAGGAGATAATTATATTAAAACTTCCAGCAACAAATAGCGCTGATGTTGTGGAATACAGACGCAGCAATATAAAAATTCACATGAACAGCAATTTAGGCACAAGGTAATATACTGCATTTTGATCTCAGCCAAAAGGCCAAGAAGCCATAAAAATAATGTCTTTTTGGGGCCCAGCATCTTTAATTGAATGGAAAAGTCTTTAATATATATATATATATATATATATATATATATGTTTAAAGAAAAAATTAGAAAAAACCGAATGAAATCATTAAAAAATCAACGTTTCGTCCCTGTCTCAAAGGACATCTTCAGGATAAATTGAGATAAAAATGTGATAAAAGAAAAAGTCATAGATCGTGCGAAAAAAGACAGTTTTTTAAAATCCAATCCATGTTGGGAAAGGATGAAATATGTGTGCGTATGGGAAGGTTGTTTGATGTCTATATATACAACTTTTAAAATGCATTAAAATAAATATGTACATTATTATTATTATTATTATTATTTTTTTTTTTTTTTTTTCTTTTTTTCTCTTTCCTTCTTCTGCAAAAACTACTCATTTTCCTGAAACATTCAAAGAAAAAAAAAAAAAAAAAAAAAAAAAAAAATAGGCTAGCCAGGATCCACCCTGATACCTTGCTCTTTGATTATTATTTTCCCTATGCTAGGGGTTAAATGGTAGAAGCCTTTTCTTTGCGTAATAGTATTAGTATTCAAAATTAGTGCTGATTCTAAAAGTCTTCTTTTAGCTCTATCTATCACGTATTTAATAATTTTCGTTTGATCTAAATTAAATGAGTGATCGTGTTCTGCACAATGGCAAAAGAGTGCATTTAGGGCGTTACCATTCCTTATATCTCTTCTGTGCTCGTTTAGTCTTAATTTCAATTTTCGTTGTGTTTCACCTATGTACGCTTGTTGACAGTTGTTACATGGGATGGAATATATACCGGCATCGGATGTGAGGGTTTTGGGAGAGTGCTTGGTAGTTTTTAATGTCTGTTTTATGGTTGAGGAAGTTGTTTGTATCAGGTGAAAACCAAGTCTATCAAGAGTGTCGTAGATTTTTGTATTTTTGGTGTGGGTGGGAATGAAAAGATGTCTGTTTAATAGTGAGGTATCTGTTTTATTTTTCTGTGTGTTTATATTATAGTGTATTTTCGTAGCTTTTTTCTTTGCGTAAGAAATGAAATAGGATGGATACTGTAGTTTTCTTAAAACATTCGTAATATATTGAAATTCATCATTAAGATATTGGGGACTGCATATTCTAAAGGCACGTAAGAAAAAACCTATAATCATGCCCGTCTTTATTTTATCATTGTGGTGTGAGTAGTAATGAATATAGTCGTTTTTGTGTGTGGTCTTTCTATGTACTTTGAAACTCAGGTCGGTTTCTGATCTGATGAGGAATATGTCTAGAAAAGCTAGGGAGTGGTCTTGTTCGGATTCATGTGTAAAATTTATAGATGGTTCCACTGAATTTAATTTATTTCTAATTTGTTCTATTTGTGTGTTTTTAGGAAGAAAAATAAGAATATCATCTATATATCTAAAATATGTGGAGTTTTTAGGAAGTCTGTGTTTAAAAGAGTTGGTTTCTAAGAATTCTAAGAATAAGCAGGCTAGTACACCACTAAGGGGGTTACCCATAGGGAGTCCAAATTTCTGTCTATAGTAAGAATTATTAAATTGAAAGTAGGTTCTATCAGTGATGAGTTTTATAATTTGTATTAGTGTATCTGAGGAAAAAGGTAGGTCGGCTTTAATTTTGATTAAGTGCTTGTGGAGTAGATTAAGGCATTTTTTGATTGGAATATTGGTGTACAGGGAAATTATGTCTAAACTATGCATGGTTTTATTTTGCATGTCCATATTTTTTATTCTATTTAGGAGGTCACCAGAGTTTTTGATATGTGAAGTGCTGATGGTGCCCATTAGTGGAGTTAAAATTTGGGCAATAGCTCGTGCTAATTTATGGGTGACGCTTCCAATGTTTGATATTATAGGTCTCATAGGGACGTTCTCTTTATGTATTTTTGGGAGGCCGTATAATATAGGAATAGTGGGGTGGTATTCTATGTTATTTATCCATTTTTTATCATTTCCGATAAGTTTCTTTACGGATTTATTAAAAGTATCGAAATCTTTTTCTATTGATTTTAAATCTATCGGAGTGTATATATCTCCGTCTGCCAATAGTGTATGCATTTTCTTTAGATATAGGTCTTTATCTATTATAACTATACCACCTCCTTTATCGGCTTGTGAAATAATAATGTCTTTATTTTTTGTTAAAAGTTTTAAGGCATCAATGTATCTTTTTGGTAGTGCTAATTCTTGAGGTTGGGTAGTTGTTAAAGCTATTATCCCTTGTATGAAGCCTTTAGTAAAATCAGAGTCCTCTTGTCTATAATTTTTTAGGGTTGTGTTAGTGGTGATTTTCGAATGCTTGCCGGTAGCGAATTTAAGACCGAAACTGAGAGCTTCAGTTTCAATGTCCGAGAGTGGTTTAGAAGTAAGGTTTAGAATAAGGTCTGGACGTCCCAAAGTTTTCCATTTGCTGTTTTTTATCAATTTCGCAAGTTTGTTATTCAATTTAAAGTTATGGCGTGTGTTAAATTTTTTGATAGATCTGTAAATGTTCTTAATTGATCTGGGTGTTTTCTTGTAATTTTGTTGATAATCAGCAATTAATATCCTGGCTTTCCGAAAAAGATGAGAGCTTTGGTGCTTTAAATATATTATAGATGACAAAAGATATTTCTCAATGTAATCCGGGAAAATATGGTCTGATGTTTTAAAAGATTTAGGTATGCATGCAGGTATGACTTTTTCTTCAATACATTTTTCCAGAAAAATTCTCCTGTTGTTGTGAGAATTTGCTGCGATTAAGATGCTCTTATATGTTCACAGAGAAGATCGGTTTTCCATTTCGACAGAATGTATAAGGAATTAAAAAATATACCAGCGGTGGTTGACGTTATGTTTAAAGAAAAAATTAGAAAAAACCGAATGAAATCATTAAAAAATCAACGTTTCGTCCCTGTCTCAAAGGACATCTTCAGGATAAATTGAGATAAAAATGTGATAAAAGAAAAAGTCATAGATCGTGCGAAAAAAGACAGTTTTTTTAAAATCCAACCCATGTTGGGAAAGGATGAAATATGTGTGCGTATGGGAAGGTTGTTTGATGTCTATATATACAACTTTTAAAATGCATTAAAATAAATATGTACATTATTATTATTATTATTATTATTATTTTTTTTTTTTCTTTTTTTCTCTTTCATTCTTCTGCAAAAACTACTCATTTTCCTGAAACATTCAAAGAAAAAAAAAAAAAAAAAAAAAAAAAAAAAAAATAGGCTAGCCAGGATCCACCCTGATACCTTGCTCTTTGATTATTATTTTCCCTATGCTAGGGGTTAAATGGTAGAAGCCTTTTCTTTGCGTAATAGTATTAGTATTCAAAATTACTGCTGATTCTAAAAGTCTTCTTTTAGCTCTATCTATCACGTATTTAATAATTTTCGCTTGATCTAAATTAAATGAGTGATCGTGTTCTGCACAATGGCAAAAGAGTGCATTTAGGGCGTTATCATTCCTTATATCTCTTCTGTGCTCGTTTAGTCTTAATTTCAATTTTCGTTGTGTTTCACCTATGTACGCTTGTTGACAGTTGTTACATGGGATGGAATATATACCGGCATCGGATGTGAGGGTTTTGGGAGAGTGCTTGGTAGTTTTTAATGTCTGTTTTATGGTTGAGGAAGTTGTTTGTATCAGGTGAAAACCAAGTCTATCAAGAGTGTCGTAGATTTTTGTATTTTTGGTGTGGGTGGGAATGAAAAGATGTCTGTTTAATAGTGAGGTATCTGTTTTATTTTTCTGTGTGTTTATATTATAGTGTATTTTCGTAGCTTTTTTCTTTGCGTAAGAAATGAAATAGGATGGATACTGTAGTTTTCTTAAAACATTCGTAATATATTGAAATTCATCATTAAGATATTGGGGACTGCATATTCTAAAGGCACGTAAGAAAAAACCTATAATCATGCCCGTCTTTATTTTATCATTGTGGTGTGAGTAGTAATGAATATAGTCGTTTTTGTGTGTGGTCTTTCTATGTACTTTGAAACTCAGGTCGGTTTCTGATCTGATGAGGAATATAAATTTTACACATGAATCCGAACAAGACCACTCCCTAGCTTTTCTAGACATATTCCTCATCAGATCAGAAACCGACCTGAGTTTCAAAGTACATAGAAAGACCACACACAAAAACGACTATATTCATTACTACTCACACCACAATGATAAAATAAAGACGGGCATGATTATAGGTTTTTTCTTACGTGCCTTTAGAATATGCAGTCCCCAATATCTTAATGATGAATTTCAATATATTACGAATGTTTTAAGAAAACTACAGTATCCATCCTATTTCATTTCTTACGCAAAGAAAAAAGCTACGAAAATACACTATAATATAAACACACAGAAAAATAAAACAGATACCTCACTATTAAACAGACATCTTTTCATTCCCACCCACACCAAAAATACAAAAATCTACGACACTCTTGATAGACTTGGTTTTCACCTGATACAAACAACTTCCTCAACCATAAAACAGACATTAAAAACTACCAAGCACTCTCCCAAAACCCTCACATCCGATGCCGGTATATATTCCATCCCATGTAACAACTGTCAACAAGCGTACATAGGTGAAACACAACGAAAATTGAAATTAAGACTAAACGAGCACAGAAGAGATATAAGGAATGGTAACGCCCTAAATGCACTCTTTTGCCATTGTGCAGAACACGATCACTCATTTAATTTAGATCAAGCGAAAATTATTAAATACGTGATAGATAGAGCTAAAAGAAGACTTTTAGAATCAGCACTAATTTTGAATACTAATACTATTACGCAAAGAAAAGGCTTCTACCATTTAACCCCTAGCATAGGGAAAATAATAATCAAAGAGCAAGGTATCAGGGTGGATCCTGGCTAGCCTATTTTTTTTTTTTTTTTTTTTTTTTTTTCTTTGAATGTTTCAGGAAAATGAGTAGTTTTTGCAGAAGAAGGAAAGAGAAAAAAAAAAAAAAAAAAAAAATAATAATAATAATAATGTACATATTTATTTTAATGCATTTTAAAAGTTGTATATATAGACATCAAACAACCTTCCCATACGCACACATATTTCATCCTTTCCCAACATGGGTTGGATTTTAAAAAACTGTCTTTTTTCGCACGATCTATGACTTTTTCTTTTATCACATTTTTATCTCAATTTATCCTGAAGATGTCCTTTGAGACAGGGACGAAACGTTGATTTTTTAATGATTTCATTCGGTTTTTTCTAATTTTTTCTTTAAACATAACGTCAACCACCGCTGGTATATTTTTTAATTCCTTATACATATATATATATATATAAATATATATATGTATACTTCAGAATAGTTTTATTTAACAATCAGTTGGTATGGAAACGTGAGATTGTAAGGTTTACAAAATATTACTGGCAGTAATATTCTATAAGTTATCCCTGCTAAACAAGAATTGCTCAATATGCAAGATAGAGCAAATAAATTAAATTGTAATTCCATGAATTTCAAAAAACTCTCATTGAAATGAATCTCATATCAAAGAATTTTTATTATTCTAAGCAAGACAAAGAATGCTTTAGAAAATTAATCTCCTTAACCTCTAGGGGTTCGATGTCTAACCTATAGGTTAAGGAGATTAATTTTCTAAAGTATTCTTTGTCTTGCTTAGAATAATACAAATTCTTTGGTATGAGATTCATTTCAGAGAGAAAAAAGCAAATTTAAGTAAAAAAAACAAAACCCGATGTTGGAATAAACACACACACACACACACACACACACACACACACACACACACACACACACACACACACATATACATATATATAGTACGTCGACGTTTAGTTTTTAATAAAATAATTTTACTTTTAATTCATTCACCCCCATTTTATTGTGGGGTCTGAACCACGCTTGACATTTCTAAAAAGGAAATACGTTTTAATTTATTCATACCAATAATATTGTGAGGTTTGCGTCATGTTGAACATTTCTAAAACGAAGTACATATTTTAATTTATTCATACCAATAATATTGTCAGGTTTGCGTCATGTTGAACATTTCTAAAACGAAGTACATATTTTAATTTATTCGTACCAATAATATTGTGGGATGTGCATCACGCTTAACAATTCTAAAAAGGAAATAAGTTTTAATTTTAATTTATTCATATCAATAATATTGTGGAGTATGCATCACGCTCAAAATATATAAAAAGGAAATACATTTTAATTAATTCATACCAATAATATTGTGGGGTCTTCGTCACGCTCACCAGTTCTAAAAATAAAATAAGATTTTATATTTATTTATTCATAAATGATATTTTGGGGGTTGCGTCACGCTGAACAGTTCTAAAAATAAAATAGGTTTTAATTTGAATTTATTCATACCAATAATAATAGTGAGTCTGTATCGCACTCAATATACATCGCACCAAAATACGTTTTATTTTTATTTATTTATACCAATAATAGTGTGGAGTCTGCGTTACGCTCAACATTTCTAAACATCACGCTCAACATTTCGAAAAAGGAAATACGTTTTAATTTTAATTTATTCAGGCTAATAATATTGACAATTAGGTTATATTAATTAGACATTTATGCTTTCTTTTTAGCTGAATCCTAACGGTGTATACTTTTGCTTGATACTTGCCTAATTCCAGTTTAATTTTTAAACTCTACATAAAAACTAGTTTTACTTTGAAATGTTTCTTTTTTAAAATGGTTTTATTTTTTTAGAAAATATTTTATAACCAAAATATAATTTTTAGTCTTTACTTCGATTCTTTTAAAGACTTGCATTAATTGAAAAATATATTTTAAAATTTGCATAAAAATGTTTTTTTTAAATATAGTTTTTTTAAATGTAATTTATGATTAATTACAAAGAAAGCATAAACTCTTTGGGTACACCCGAATTAATGCCATGATACTCAAATTTACGACTATCGAACACAACTAGGATGCTTATTTTGTCTAAAGACGTATTTGATTAAATTAAATATTCTGTCACGCTGATGTTTGAAATACTAATTCAATTTTTCTGTCACGCTTAAGCTTGAAATATCATTATCATGTATAAAGCCACACATTGAATGATGGCGAGATGGATTAAACACGATTTTATTATTAATCAGCAGACTATCTATTATAATGTATCCTTTCACACATTGCGTTTGTATCGCCCAACTTATGAATAAATTTGTCAGCATTCAGATAAGACATGTTTGAATTTAACTCTTTACCAAATTTGTCGATTTTCCAAACCAAGAGCTACAGTGTACTTTACGGAAATTTGTATAATAAACAAGTGAAGCATTTATGGTCCCCCTTGAGTGCACAGTGAACGAGGCAAACGAAAAATGACTAAGTTCAGCATTTGCCTCCCATTTAGCCTCAAAAGTCCCCAGAGGACGTCAAATCATGATAAAAATGAACAAACTGTGCAGTTTTAGGCCTAAACATATGTAAATTTGAGTTCTGCACCATGCAAAAAGAGAAATAGCTAAGCCCATCGTTTGCTCCCCTCATTTAGCTTCCAAAGTCCCCAAGGCCTTAACATATGTAAATTTGAGTTCATCACTATGGAAAACTGCTAAATAGACATACACAGAAAATTTTGGACAAATATGGTAAAATAGTCTCAAAAATGGAGTGTTTTATTCAAAGAGCCCCTCCAAGAGTTATCGCGAAGTATAGGCAAACAATTATATAGAAATCAGTTAGTTACAACTTTTCAGAAAATTTTATAAAAATCCAACGCATCAATTTTTTTAATAAACACAAAAGTGTCAATTTAAGCAATTTTAACCCGAAAGGCACCCCTAGGGAGGGAAGGGCAACCGAAGTTTTCCCGGAAAATCCGTTCTGTTTCTTTTTTATTCATATCATGTTTAATGTTTGTACAAAATTTCAAAAATTCCAAGGTGTAGTTATCAAAAAATGCGGACAGACGAACGAATAAACGGACGAACGGACAAAGGTGAATATACAGGTCCACCCTCCTTTTGTCGCGAGACCAAAATGGAATGCAATGCTTAATATGTTTGATACCCTGTAAAAGTGTATGTAGAAATGAATTCTTAAAATAATGAATAAGTTTTCCATACAGCAGTGTAGTACCGTTTCAAGATGACATTCTATGGCGTCTTCAACTGGTCTACAATGACTATCAACAATTTCACTGACTCTCTATCTATGTCTTAAACAAAACAAATTCTACGAACAAAGGTTCTTTCCTAGAACTGCTCGCCTGTGGAATTCTGTTCCGTTAGCCTACTTTTCAGCTACCTACAGCATGGTCATCTTCAAGTCCAACGTAAACAAATTCTTGTTGAGGCGTATCCTTAATTAATCTAATTATATCTAATTTCTATCACTAACGATCACTAACTATACTGTTGTCTCGGTGACCACCTTACACTCAGTAACTCGTATCCTCGAGTGACCTTCTGGCCTAGATAAGTGGTGACTCCCTCGTAAAAAAAAAACAATAATAAAAACATGCACTCAGCACTATTTGATGCGTTTAAAAGCGCTTTAAATATACACTGGCACAGTCAGAACACGGCGGATCTGAAAGAGTTTAACTTACCTCAACTTATTTCAGACACGTCGAAAATAGATCCTCTATGATTAGTTTGGCAGAATGTGGGCCATTGTGTTTTCCTAGTCTTGTCATATAGTGTTGGGGTATGGTCCTGTTCAGTCTTAGGAGATCCGCCTTAGCAGGCTTTACTTTCTTTTTCAGAAGGAGTCAATTTATCGCGAATCGATTGAAAACCCCCCACCGGGTAATATTGACGGGGCTGTTTTTTTGCAGGCTAAAGTGCCCTTTTCAACTTAACACGTGACCTAATGTCTAACTTCCTGGAGAGGTGTATAAAATAAAGTCCTATGTCGATCATCTACAAACAGATGCATTGGTAGAGAGAATGTGGTTGGTCCAAAGAATGTGTGGGTTCAAAAAAAAAAAAAGAAAAAAAGAAAAAAGAAAAAAAAAGAGTTCCAAATCTAATAAGTCCCACACTGTGGGACAAGCTCCAACCTTTATCCCATCGTTGCAATGCCGCATACCTGTACCTCTGTCTATCGCCCGGCTTCCATACTCCTTCTTTGCCTATTAGTCAAGCGCAGAGACACTATCTCAGTGATTCGACAGAAACACCCAGCGGTAGATCTTGTTTCCTGGCTAGGGCAATGAACGCCGTTCTTCCCCATTCCCAGCATGCCCCACCCCTAAAACTGAACATTTGTGAGTGCTTGAGTATAAGATATGCTTGAGCGATTAGATTGGGTTGACCTTCTTCTAAAGGGTTGAGGGTACCGGGCTTTCCTGAGGCCACAATCCTAATTGGAGAAAGGTCAGCTGATGGTCTACTTGTGATGCATGTCTGAAGCTCCGCATAACCTCTTGTTTAGCTCCCCCTTACCGAAACTCTTAAAAAAAAGTAACGTGAACCGACACCTTGCTGCCCAAATCCCTACATAGTACCCCAGTAGTTGTTTCCTCTGATAGTAGCCCCCTACACCAAAGTGGCAATTTGCCTTGTTTGGGGTGAAAATGTAATAAAAAAAAAAATAAAATAAAAAAATAAAATAAAATAAAATCTGCTCTGATGAGCACGTATCACTTGTGCCCTTGTGAAAAGAATTCTCCTGACCCATTGACTGATGATATTATAGCAATAACAAAATTTATTACAATAAAGAATGATTAGGAAAAATTACTATCAGAGAAAGTATTTAAAAAATGTATTAAAAACAAACAAACCGAACAAATAAACTTAATTTGAAGGGATAACATATACATTAAACGACGTATAAATTATAAAATAACAAAGGCATAAATAAAAAAAGGAAAAAGATATAATATAAAAATATGAACGTAAATAAAATAAAGAATAAACAAATGGCACAGTGAAAAAATATTAAAAAAAAATAAGAGATGAAAAGTATAAAATTATAAAAGTAATAAAAAAATATAAACAAATACAAAAGATATTAACAATGAAGAATAAAAATACAGAGTAAAATAAAATCAAATAAAAATAAAAATACAAGAAGAAAACGATTTTACAACAAGAGAATGCACTTAAGTAACATAAATTTTATCTTGTTCTAAAGCCTGTGGAACTCTGTTCCGTCTGCCTGCTTCCCTCCGGACTACAACTTGGATGTCTTCAAGTCCAATGTTAACAAATTCCTGATGAACCGCCCCCTTAAGTAAACACTTCATCAAATCTCCACACTAACGTAATGTACTTGCAATAACCCTTATCCATGAGTGGCTTCCGGGCCTTGATAAGTGGTGATCACTGTGTAAAAAAAAAAAAAAGCCCAAGTTGAATGCAAAGTGATCATAGAAATTCTTGTTGTTATTTATGTATTGTTTATGAACAGAAGCTTCGTAGTAAATTAAAGATGTTTAGTTTCAATAATCCAATTCACGCGACGATTCAGTGTAAAATGGGGATGAGGGCTGCGGCTACCTATTACTCATTTGTAACTTAAAGTATTTTGTGCTCACATTCATCCTGGTCAATATTTAAATAGGTTACCATTTCTGAATACTGTGCGTTGCATGTAACAACAGACTCTAGTGATATTGCAAGCTGAAGAGCAGGTAGCGGTCTCAAAGGGCATTGATCAATTCTGAGTTGTTGGTTGTAATCTGAGCATATAATCATATACAAGCCGGCGATGACAACGATTTCAAATTTCAGATTCCTTTGTCATAGAAAGGTTTGTGAGTACACTGTGAAGTAAAATTATATTAAATATGTATAAGGGTATAACAGAATCTGCTTGCTCTGTCGATTTTTTTTTTTTATAGCAGCCGGCATGAATCACGGTCGGAAAGGCACTCGTTGATAACTGAGATAAGACCGATGTGATCAAACAACACGGATAATCAATTAGAATAAGACAATACCGAAACACAATATCTATTGCAAACTATTCGCTCTATACGATTGATTAAATACACGTTGCTATTTTTAAAACAAGCAGGACCAGACAACGTTACTCCGGAAGTGTTGAAAAGATGCGATCTCGACGGCATTATTCTTTCTTTTGCAAATAAGTTTCTGAGAGAGAATATAAAACCCAATCAATGGTCCAAGATTGACATGATACCACTTCCGAAGAAAGGAGATCTGAGCTCAACTGAAAATTATCGAGGCATAAGTTTATCTTGTCAAAAAAAATGATCTTAAACAGAATACAACCAAATATTGATACACATCTTCGTTTAAACTAAAATGGTTTCAGACCTGGACGTTCAACAATTGCTTATATCCTCGCGCTACGACGATTGATAGATGGAGTGAAAAGCTATAACAGGAAAACAATCATTATTTTCGTAGATTTCTAGAAGGCGTTTGAGTCAAAACACAAAGGCATGATGATGAAAATATTGAAAGCTTATGATGTTCCACTAAATCTACTCCAAGCAATAACTAAGATCTATGATAACACAAGTGGTTGGTTGTTTTTGTTTTACGGCATATCAATCTTTTTCAGGTTATTTAATGCCGAATCTAGTTATTTTGAGGTACGATTTTTGATGGAGTATATTTGTTATATCGGATATAGTTTTAGGTCATATCCAGGACCGATAACACAAGGGCAAGAGTAATAACACCAGACGGAGAAACAGAAGTTTTCAATATCATTTGTTACAGAATGGATTGAGAGAGAGAGAGAGAGAGAGAGAGAGAGAGAGAGAGAGAGAGAGAGAGAGAGAGAGAGAGAGAGAGAGAGGTGAGTAAACGTGGAGTGTAGACACGTTTACCAGAACCGAGGGTCAGCTGACCAGATTACGTATGAGTGACGTGGTCAGGTTGGCTAGATCTGGGAGACTGGATTTGGGCTTTGAAGAAGACGGACGGCTTAATAGCTGTTCCCTCCCCTTCACTGGGGGTGGGGGACGCTGACGTGTTCAAAGCAAGCAAGATTCACTTCCATATTCTGTGTCGACATCTGGAAGGAAAATAAAAAACTATAAAGCCAATTCATCGTCTTGGAGTGATAAATCTTCGTCTAACAGGTACCAGTCTCCCTCCAAGAGAAGATGAATTCCAGATGGATCAACATCGACGACACATGAAGTAAGGTATGTCGAAGAAAATGCATGTAACACACACACACAAAAGCATATGAACAATTAGAGATGAACACACACAACCGCATATGAAACTAGACGATCATACGCACACGGAATTCTTTTATGACACGCATAATCTTTCATTCTAATAATAATCATTCCATGACAACAAATACAATTATGGTCCTCCCCTTTTATGTTATATACCAAAACGTCAATTTAGTTCCCCTCTATGATAACCCTAGTGAGAACTTCAATGATAACACTATGTAACACATTGCTGAAGTCTTACAAAGAGACACATTAGCATCTTACTTCTTTGCCATAGTACTTGACTATATTCTATGAAAGACACTCAATGGAAGAGAAGAGGAAATTGGTTTTCATCTGTATAGACGAAAGAGTAATCGTGTCTTACCAATTGTTATTACTGATCTCGATGTTGCTGATGATCTAGCATTACTAACTAAGAAAACTGGCAAAACCCAAGAAATCCTAAGCCAACTGGAAGAGGAAGCGCGAGTGGGGGGTTTGTACTGCAATGCTAAAAAAACAGAGATACAGGCCTTCAATCACGTTGACCCAATTGCAGTGAAAGCACTTGATGGGACTCTGCTCAAGGTTGCCGAAAACTTATTGTACCTTGGTGCATTGCTATAGAGCACAGAAAAAGATTTTGAAATGAGAAAAACACTGGCATGGAGTAAATGTCACAAGTTGAGAAAGATATGGTCAACCACCCTCTCAGAAAAGTTGACAGACTCGTTGTTGCCACAGAACAAACAGTTCTTTTCTATGGTGCTGAGGCATGGACTCTTTCAAATGCACTGAAGAAGAGTGGGTGGCTGTTACACACGGATGCTCAGTATGACCCTCAATACATCGTGGAAGAGTCACGCAGCAAACCAATAGCATTATGGTGACCTACCACCAGTATCACTGAAAGTACAGCAGAGAAGGATGATAGTAGCCGGTCACTGCATGAGACACGGCGAAGAAGAAGCCAGCAAGCTAGTTCCCTGGATAACAACAGATGGACACACAAACCGTGATAGAAGAAGAATGACCTACATTGATCACCTGCTACAGGACACAGGATTGGAAATTGTCTGGGACCTGCAAACTGTTGTGTGAGACCGAGAGAACTAGAGAAGTCGTGTAGATTTCGTGGTGAAGCTTCCTGAAGATGAGATGAGATGAGATGCTATTTTTATTCATAGCTTGAGAATTCCGATACTCTACTGCTGACTGGGATAGCTTCCGTACACTTATATCCGATCTACCACTGCATTCCATGTTTAAAAAGGATGTGTCCGCCATAGTATCAGACCTGACCGAATGGCTAATTGTAGGCATAGACCGATTCATATCATCTAAAAAATTCCAACAAAAACCTAACAGCCAGCCATGGTTCTCCCCAGAATGTGCTGCTGCCATCGCGCACAGAAATCACCTTCTCCATAGCTATCAACGTAATAGATGCACTGAGACTAAAGCTGCCTTCAGGACTGCCAGCAACCACTGCAAAAGAGTAATAAAAAATGCAAGAAAGCTATATGCTCAGTCCGTTAAATTCAAAGTAGCGGAGCAGCGGCTTGGTTACAACCAGTTTTGGCAGATAACAAATAGGATCCTGAACACAAGCGTGCGTTCTATCCCAACCATCATCAATGGACCTGAGGTCATCTCGTCAGCATCAGATAAGGCCAGACTATTTGCCAAGAACTTTGCAGCTAATTCTACTCTATGCGACAAAAACCATCAACTCCCTGTATTTCCTCCTATAACAGACAACACGCTCTGCAACATACAAATATCTGTGCATGATGCCGCCAAGCTAATCAAGAACCTTGATTCCAGTAAAGCAACTAGCCCTGTCGGCATTCCAATCATTGTGCTGAAAAAGCTTCAACTAGAACTTGCCCCCATACTTACAAAACTCTTTAAGCGTTGCCTTAAGGAGAAGTGCTCATCAGTATGCCCTGTATTTAAGAATTCAGGTGATAAGGCATCGCCCTCTCAGTACAGACCAATAAGTCTCCTCTGTGTCATGAGTAAGCTGCTGGAATCCATATTAAATAGAGAAGTAGTCAACCACCTCAGCAGAAATAACCTTCTTAGTGACACACAATATGGTTTCCGTTCTGCCAGATCTACAGCAGATGTGCTAACTGTTATATCTCATAGGATTAGTGAATCTCTTGACAAAGGCTTCCTCTCTAGCGCAATTGCTCTTGACATATCGAAGACCTTCGATAAGGTATGGCATAAGGGCCTACGTCACAAGATTTCCAGTTACGGTATAACTGGAAATGTTTTCTCAATCATTAAATCATTTCTCTCCGATAGGCTCATAAGAGTAGTGGTTGATGGGCAGAAATCAGAGGCCCTCAATATTAATGCTGGAGTCCCTCAGGGGCCCATCCTAGGCCCAACTCTCTTCCTGATATACATCAATGATCTCCCAAAACACATACTTAAATCATTCGTTGACATCTATGCTGATGACACGACCATCTATGGCAACACATCAAATACCGTAAATGACAAAGTCCTCTCCGATTCTCTCTCCTCTGATCTTGAGTGCGTGGTACAGTGGGGCAAGAGGTGGCTGGTTACTTTTAATGCATCTAAAACCAAGCTCCTATCTTTACATCATCAACGCTCTGATCTCCATCTGGCATCAATTGAATTGGGTTGCTCTTGTCTAGGGGAAGCTCCATGTTTTGATAAGCTTATGGGCTTGACCTTTACTCCTGACCTGAAATGGAATATGTACATCAAGTCAGTTGCCAAGGTCGCTGGAAAAATAATAGGATCCTTCTACCGCTCCAGAAGATATCTCACTACTAATGCAATTCTCTATCTGTATAAAAGCCAAGTACGTCCAAGGATGGAGTACTGCTCCCACATCAGAGTACAAAATAGGCTTCGTGGCCTAGTGGGTGATGCCCTTTTCTCTTCCCTGCAACCTCTCTCCCACAGGAGAAACGTTGCGAGCCTGTCTTTGTTATATCGTTATTACCATGGCAGGTGTCCGTCTGAACTCCAATCTCTGGTCCCTCCCACGCCAATCTTTCACGATAAACACCCGCCTAGCTGAAACCACTGTCAAAAATTTTTCCCACTCCTTATCTGTGTCAAAATCAAAACGTAGATTCCATGAACAAAGCTTCTTTCTTAGAAGTGCACGTCTGTGGAACTCTGTTCCGGTTGCCTGTTTCCCACCTGACTACAACCTGGATGTCTTCAAGTCCAATGTTAACAAATTCCTGATGAACCGCCTCCTTAAGTAAGACACTTTATCAAATCTCCAACACTAACATACTGTACGCACAATAACCCTTATCCACGAGTGGCTTCCGGGCCTTGATAAGTGGTGACTATCTTGTAAAAAAAAAAAATGATTATAAGTTCATACTATTCAACTTATATTTCCCGAGCGTTTAAAGAGTATACGGATCTATTTTTTTTTTTATTGAATATGAAAAAGGCATTGTCAAGTAACAAGAATAGACATTATGGTTTAGTCGTTTCTTACACACGCAAAATAGAAGTGCACAAGAATAGACATTATGGTTTAGTCGTTTCTTACACACGTAAAATAGAAGTGCAATAATCCATACTCGATTCCCCTGTTTAGTCTAAAGAAACAATGGATTCCCCCTGCAAGGGTAGCTGCGCGAGTAATTGTGAGGCAAGGATTGCGCAATCTCCAACCACACTTCTCCTGAATCGGCACTACTTAGGTCCAGTGGCAATGGGAAGTGCTAGACGACTGGAAACAATGCCGAGATAAGCGGAGGGCTCATACAGTACATGGGCTTCCCAAATGGTCACCCATTTTAGTACTGACCAGGCTCAACGTTGCTTAACTTCGGTGATCTAACTGGAACTGGTACGTTAACATGATTATGCCGTACTATATGAGAAGATATTGAGCAAATTAGGTTAATACCTCGTCAAATAAAGAATATAGTACAATTTCACGACTAATACATTTCCATAAAATATGTTTTGCATAAATGACAAAGAAATAGACGAACCATATATCCGACGCCTGTTTCGATGTGAAACAAGACACTAAAACCGAATCTACATCCTCTGTCGGTTTTTATTGTAACAAACGGCGAAGATCACGATTGGAATGCCACCCATTGGTTATTAGCCACCAGTTTGATTGATTGAAAAATGAATGCTATTGTGATACTATCAACGTTTCCCCAATTGTTAAGAAGTAAAAGAAAAGAGCGGAAAAAATACGACAAAAAAAAAGGAAATAAGTTTATCAGTAGCACGAAGAAGAGGAAGTTGTTCACCAAGGTACGAAAAAGAAGCTGAATAGGACTGTTAATCAGTGTGATTGACAAAATCCAGACATAATGGTAGATATATTTCCAGAACATATTATACAGAAATTTAATTAATTCCTGTATTGTTTAGTTTAAATAAAGAAATGCGTGTGTATGAATGTGTGATAGATAGATAGATAGATAGATAGATGTAACATAGCGCATATGAGCGCATATGAGAGTATCAGCAGCAGCAGTCGAAGGATGGATGGCAATCGATTGTATTAGTGCTGAGGAGCAGTGTTTGGGCGCGTATGTAAATTGGCAAGTGTGCGCGGGCTTTGGTCTGAAGAAAAAAGAAAAAAGGGCATCATGAAAGTCGACGCCGAAGGAGACGAACGCGTAAAGTGAAGGCGAGAATGAGCCCGTTGTGGCGGAGGTGCGGTTAAAGGAAGAAAAAAAAAAACGCTGTCATTTTTTTTTTTTTACACAGGAATCACCACTTATCAAGGAGGCCACTTGAGGATGAGGGTTAATGGGTATACATTAGTCAATCTGATTATAGAATAGTAAGCATAAGTAGTGGAATTTTTGTAACTTGTTTACATTAGACTTGAAGACAATCAGATTGTAGTCAGCTGGAAAGCAGGCCAACGGAAGAGAGTTCCACAGGCGTGCAGTTCTAAGAAAGAAGATCCGCTCATGGAATCTACATTTAGGTTCAGGCACTGTGGGGAATTATTGGTAGTGGTTTTTCGTGAAAATTTGGCGGGGGAACCATAGATTGAAAAGCAGAGACAGGCTCACAACATCTCTTCTCTGGGGAAGAGGTTGCAGGGAAGAGAAAAGGGCATCCCCCACTAAGCTACGAAGTCTGTTTTGAACTCTGCCAAGGCAGGATATGCTGTTCTAGCAGCTCTAGTTCAGATGTGGCAACAGTACTCCATCATTGGCCGTACGTGGCTTTTATATAGGTAGAGAATTGCATCAGAAGTGAGATATCTACTGGATCGGTAGAAGGAGTTCACTATTTTCTCAGCGACCTTGGTTCCATTTCATATCGGGAGTAAAGGTAAAGCCCAGAAGCTTGTCAAAACGAGACACTTTTAAGTGTTGTCGAGACGAACGAGTAACGGAAGTAAATGCTTGTGTTAAAAAAGAAAAAATGCCAGCCCGGTTTGTTTTATTTAAGTTAAATTTGTTTGTTTCTACGACGCTGCGACGTTACATAGATAAATAATAACTTTGGATTAAAAAAAAAAAATGTAACTGCAAATTCTTCTTTCTCATTCAAACAAACTATCTGAATGTCATATATTGATCTAACTTTTTAAATTTCATTTTCACTCTAAACAAGGCACAGTGCCACTAGCGGGGGCATAAGTTGCAGTTTGGCGACTCTCTTTTGAACCCTGTCCAGGAGCGAGAGACCAGTAGCAGATGCACCAGCCTAAATGTGAGAACAATACTCCATACATGGGCGAATGGTGGCCTTATAGAGGTATAGGATACTTTCAGGCGTAAGTAACTTTCTAGCACGGTAGAGAGAGCCCAACTTCTTCACAACGGCCTTATTGAAAGCAGCTTAGAAAATTTCTTCGTCCATGAACACTGTTCCCTAATAATCCATGTCATTCGCGGATCTCTCTTTCACCTAACGCTGTCATGTTAATACATGTTTAATATCGCTAATGTCGCAAATTAGCTGGTGGGTTTAACTCTAATTCAGCGTTCAGAATCGGCGCGAAAACACATGGCCAATGCATGCAAGTTTTTGTATAAACCAGCGTGAACGTACGTGATAGACTTCCTCTTTTATTATTTGAACAAGCTGCTTTTGAAGCTAGGTAAATATCAAGCCGATGATATATTTGCATAATAATGCCCTTGAAACTATCAATTCGTCCGCGTTTTAAACGGACGCAGGGCAATTATGTCCCAGAACATTCGAGCCGAGGTCCCCATGAGATAATTGCCGACAATAACTGTAGTCATAGTGACGAGAAAGGTTTGTGCACTTCCGCTGTCGCCAGTCGAAAATGGTGAATATTCGAGGTTTAACAACCAGGATTAAAGGAGTCTGTATATTTGATATATGATGCAAAAGGAGATTTATCCTTTATATATATATATATATATATATATATATATATATATATATATATATATATATATATATATATATATATATGCATATATGTGTGTGTGTGTGTGTGTGTGTGTGTGTGTGTGTGTGTGTGTGTGTGTGTGTGTGTCTAGCGAGGAACAAAGACATAAATGACATTTCATGAACGTGAGAACGTTGAAAAAAGAGAGAAAACAATTATATTCTATTTTTATTTACTTGGGAACATTTTCGTGGTCATATCACCTTCTCCAATTTAAAATGAAACTAATGCCGATATAAGTTTTTTTCTTTCTGTTCAGGTTTATTAATCGTTTGCAATTATTAAATTTATTATAAACTCGTAAGTTAATTTCAAACACATGTTTTTGTTTAAACTTTCTAATTTGTTACAAAATCTCTATATGGGCTTTTACTGTTCAAGGGACTCGAAGCTTGTTGATGGTTCATTGAAAGCAGTTAAAACATGTAATAATGGAATAAGGCTGTTAATGTATGTGTTTGTGTGTGCGGTGGTTGGGCCTATATATTTCATTTGTTTTTTCCAGCATTGTTGTGTGGAAAAATTGTATATCTGTAATAGGATGCATTTTATCTTGCATATATTATGACATTTTATCTTGTATATATTATCACATATAATCTTGTATATATTATGACATTTTATCTTGCATATATTATGACATTTTATCTTGTATATATTATGACATTTTATCTTGCATATATTATGACATTTTATCTTGCATATATTATGACATTTTATCTTGTATATATTATGACATTTTATCTTGCATATATTATGACATTTTATCTTGCATATATTATGACATTTTATCTTGTATATATTATGACATTTTATCTTGTATATATTATGACATTTTATCTTGTATATATTATGACATTTTATCTTGCATATATTATGACATTTTATCTTGCATATATTATGACATTTTATCTTGTATATATTATGACATTTTCTCTTGTATATATTATGACATTTTATCTTCCATATATTATGACATTTTATCTTGCATATATTATGACATTTTATCTTGTATATATTATGACATTTTATCTTGTATATATTATGACATTTTATCTTGTATATATTATGACATTTTATCTTGCATATATTATGACATTTTATCTTGCATATATTATGACATTTTATCTTGTATATATTATGACATTTTATCTTGTATATATCATGACATTTTATCTTGTATATATTATGACATTTTATCTTGCATATATTATGACATTTTATCTTGCATATATTATGACATTTTATCTTGTATATATTCTGACATTTTATCTTGCATATATTATGACATTTTATCTTGCATATATTATGACATTTTATCTTGCATATATTATGACATTTTATCTTGTATATATTATGACATTTTATCTTGTATATATTATGACATTTTATCTTGTATATATTATGACATTTTATCTTGTATATATTATGACATTTTATCTTGCATATATTATGACATTTTATCTTGCATATATTATGACATTTTATCTTGTATATATTATGACATTTTATCTTGTATATATTATGACATTTTATCTTGCATATATTATGACATTTTATCTTGCATATATTATGACATTTTATCTTGCATATATTATGACATTTTATCTTGCATATATTATGACATTTTATCTTGTATATATTATGACATTTTATCTTGCATATATTATGACATTTTATCTTGCATATATTATGACATTTTATCTTGTATATATTATGACATTTTATCTTGTATATATTATGGCATTTTATCTTGCATATATTATGACATTTTATCTTGTATATATTATGACATTTTATCTTGCATATATTATGACATTTTATCTTGTATATATTATGACATTTTATCTTGCATATATTATGACATTTTATCTTGCATATATTATGACATTTTATCTTGCATATATTATGACATTTTATCTTGTATATATTATGACATTTTATATTATATATATAATGACATTTATCTTGTATATATTATGACATTTTATCTTGTATATATTCTGACATTTTATCTTGCATATATTATGACATTTTATCTTGCATATATTATGACATTTTATCTTGCATATATTATGACATTTTATCTTGTATATATTATGACATTTTATCTTGTATATATTATGACATTTTATCTTGTATATATTATGACATTTTATCTTGTATATATTATGACATTTTATCTTGCATATATTATGACATTTTATCTTGCATATATTATGACATTTTATCTTGTATATATTATGACATTTTATCTTGTATATATTATGACATTTTATCTTGCATATATTATGACATTTTATCTTGCATATATTATGACATTTTATCTTGCATATATTATGACATTTTATCTTGCATATATTATGACATTTTATCTTGTATATATTATGACATTTTATCTTGCATATATTATGACATTTTATCTTGCATATATTATGACATTTTATCTTGTATATATTATGACATTTTATCTTGTATATATTATGGCATTTTATCTTGCATATATTATGACATTTTATCTTGTATATATTATGACATTTTATCTTGCATATATTATGACATTTTATCTTGTATATATTATGACATTTTATCTTGCATATATTATGACATTTTATCTTGCATATATTATGACATTTTATCTTGCATATATTATGACATTTTATCTTGTATATATTATGACATTTTATATTATATATATAATGACATTTATCTTGTATATATTATGACATTTTATCTTGTATATATTATGACATTTTATCTTGCCTATATTATGACATTTTATCTTGCATATATTATGACATTTTATCTTGTATATATTATGACATTTTATCTTGCATATATTATGAAATTTTATCTTGTATATATTATGAAATTTTATCTTGTATATATTATGACATTTTATCTTGCCTATATTATGACATTTTATCTTGCATATATTATGACATTTTATCTTGTATATATAATGACATTTTATCTTGTATATATTATGACATTTTATCTTGAATATATTATGACATTTTATCTTGTATATATTATGACATTTTATCTTGCATATATTATGGAGTTTTATCTTGTATATATTATGACATTTTATCTTGTATAAATATGACATTTTATCTTGTACATATTATGACATTTTATCTTGCATATATTATGACATTTTATCTTGTATATATAATGACATTTATCTTGTATACATTATGACATTTTATCTTGTATATATTATGACATTTTATCTTGTATATATTATGACATTTTATCTTGTATATATTATTACATTTTATCTTGTATATATTATGACATTTTATCTTGCATATATTATGACATTATATCTTGCATATATTATGATATTATATCTTGCATATATTATGACATTTTATCTTGTATATATTATTACATTTTATCTTGCATATATTATGACATTTAATCTTGTATATATTATGAAATTTTATCTTGTATATATTATGACATTTTATCTTGCATATATAATGACATTTTATCTTGTATATATTATGACATTTTATCTTGTATATATTATGACATTTTATCTTGTATATATTATGACATTTTATCTTGTATATATTATGACATTTTATCTTGCATATATTATGACATTTTATCTTGCATATATTATGACATTTATCTTGTATATATTATGACATTTTATCTTGCATATATTATGATCTTTTATCTTGCATATATTATGACATTTTATCTTGTATATATTATGACATTTTATCTTGCATATATTATGACATTTTATCTTGTATATATTATGACATTTTATCTTGTATATATTATGACATTTTATCTTGCATATATTATGACATTTTATCTTGTATATATAATGACATTTTATCTTGCATATATTATGACATTTTATCTTGTATATATAATGACATTTTATCTTGCATATATTATGACATTTTATCTTGTATATATTATAACATTTTATCTTGCATATATTATGACATTTTATCTTGTATATATTATGACATTTTATCTTGTATATATTATGACATTTTTTCTTGTATATATTATGACATTTCATCTTGCATATATAATGACATTTTATCTTGCATATATTATGACATTTTATCTTGTATATATTATGACATTTTATCTTGTATATATAATGACATTTTATCTTGCATATATTATGACATTTTATCTTGCATATATTATGACATTTTATCTTGTATATATTATGACATTTTATCTTGTATATATTATGACATTTTATCTTGTATATATTATGACATTTTATCTTGTATATATTATGACATTTTATCTTGTATATATTATGACATTTTATCTTGCATATATTATGACATTTTATCTTGCATATATAATGACATTTCATCTTGCATATATTATGACATTTTATCTTGTATATATTATGACATTTTATCTTGCATATATTATGACAGTTTATCTTGTATATATTATGACATTTCATCTTGCATATATAATGACATTTTATCTTGCATATATTATGACATTTTATCTTGTATATATTATGACATTTTATCTTGTATATATAATGACATTTTATCTTGCATATATTATGACATTTTATCTTGTATATATTATGACATTTTATCTTGCATATATTATGACATTTTATCTTGCATATATTATGACATTTTATCTTGTATATATTATGACATTTTATCTTGCATATATTATGACATTTTATCTTGTATATATAATGACATTTTATCTTGTATATATTATGACATTTTATCTTGCATATGTTATGACATTTTATCTTGTATATATTATTACATTTTATCTTGCATATGGCATTTTATCTTGTATATATTATGACATTTTATCTTGTATATATTATGACATTTTATCCTGCATATATTATGACATTTTATCTTGCATATATTATGACATTTTATCTTGTATATATTATGACGTCGTAAGTTGTAGTCCTATGCTAGCGGCCGATCATCGTAATTGTCTCTAATTGCTTTTTTATAGTTGTTAAATATAGGTGGAATTAAGTTTCTGTTTTCCCAATAGACTTCCAGCTCCCCGTAAAAAAATTGTTTTGGCAGCCTACAATCTTTCATTCGAACCAGGTGACCCACCCATCGCATTTGAGATCTGATTACAAGAGTCTCAACACTAAAGCAACATGCTCTCACAAGGACTTCAGTATCGTATACTTGTGCTTGCCACTTGATGTTTAAGATACGTCTTAAGCATTTTTGGTAAAATCGTTCAAGCCATTTCATGTGCCTTTGATGCAATGTCCAGGTCTTGTAAACGCAGATCTTAGTCCTGTCTGTGATGCCACGATCAGACCACACTATATTCTCCAACCTTCCAAAAGCTACAGATGCCTTCTGAATTTGTCTGCAGATTTCAATGTCGAGGCAGTCATCCCAAGACTACCAAGGTACACAAATGAATCAACTACTCCCAGTCTAGCACCACAGACCATGATGTTTGGCTCCACGTATGACTGGCCTGGTGCAGGAGTGAATATCATCTTTGTTTTAGAGAGACTGATCCTCAGACCAAAGGCAGTGCAGGAGTCAGCAAAGCTATCCATTATATGCTGCATATCAGTCTTAGTGTGCGACAAAAAACAGCATCATCTTCATACAGTAACTCCTTGACCAAGACATGAAGCAGCTTGGTTCTGGCATTAAATTTTCTAAGATTAAAAATACAACATGTGGTTCGAAACTTTAACATGACACCTTTATCGCAATCCCGAAACGCATGAGCAAGTAGAGCAGCAAAATATATAGAGAAAAGAGTAGGGGACGGGATATCACCTTGTTTGACACCATTGTCAACTGGGATTTCATCAAACAATTTTCCGTTAAACGATATATATATATATATATATATATATATATATATATATATATATATATATATATATATATATATATACACACTAACGCACACATATATATTATATTATAGATCAAGTGTATCAAGTAGAAATAGAGAATTTATTTTCCTCCTTTTTTTCTAAAAAATAAAAAATCTAATTACTTCCGGTATAGATAAGGACACATCGTATGTTTCAAAGCGATGATTTGAAAATAACCAGCGTCATTTAAATAAAGAAATGAAATTGCAAACGAAAGGAAGAAACCACTTGGACTTTTTTTTTTAATAGAAGCAAATATAAAGTAGTTAGAAAATGTGAAGTTGTGAGAACTCTACCAATCATCTCGCTATATTCCTTACAGTTGCTAAATCGACCATGTTCGAAGTAACGTCCATCATCATCATCATCATCATCATCATCATCATCATCATCATCATCATCATCATCATCATCATCATCATCAGCAGCAGCAGCAGCAGCATCAGCAGCAGCATCAGCAGCATCAGCGTTCCTGCTGTTTAACAGTGTCGGCGACCACGGTTCCCCAAATTGTAGAGCCATCGTAATATCGGAAAGAAAAGTAAAGACAGTAGTTTGGATTTGGAGACGCATCTTTCCCAGTGAATTAAACACGCCCCAG
Source organism: Euprymna scolopes (assembly GCF_053919585.1). Lineage (NCBI taxonomy): Eukaryota > Metazoa > Mollusca > Cephalopoda > Sepiida > Sepiolidae > Euprymna > Euprymna scolopes. The sequence goes on from NC_136506.1 coordinate 107,845,371, forward strand.
ATACCAACCTGGAAATTTCTGCGACTTGGCGCGGTACATACAGCGGTCTGGTACTGGCCAGGCTCATCGTTGCTTAACTTCGGTAATCTGGTGTGTCAACGTAATTGTGCCGCGTGTTTAATATTAAGTCCGTAAGAAAATCTTAAAAAAAAATTCAACTGCGTTCTTCCCTTACTTTATCTTTTAATCCTTATATTCCATAAGCGATGTTTTGAGAAATGGGTGAAGAATGTCTGTTTTCTTACCATTCGCTAATTTTTGACCTTGAAGTTATAGTAGCAGTTTTTTTTTTCGTTTCTTACATCAAATAGATTCATTCCTTGTCTGGAGCTATTTCCATAAAAGAAAATCAATTTCAAATTAGTTATATAAGAACGCATTTCCGGGATTCGACAAAATATCGAAAGACGTTTTCTGATCCGTGCTGCGGAAAGGAGAGAGTAACGGGTAGACCTGTTCATGCAAATTGGGTGAGGACATCCGATCATATTTAGACCCTCCCTTTCTTCTAATATTTCTCCGTACTAGGATTTATACTTGATTCTTTGTGGAAGACCATCAAAGAGTTGGCACCGGGCATCCGAGCGCAACATCAGACCTCTGCCCGGCCCAGCTAGGGTTGAATTTATGAGTTTCCATTCTGCAACTTTAGACACTCCTATTGGCTAGCATTTGGTTGAGAATCCTTTTTGTGCCAATAAATATGAAATAGAGTGGTTTGAGGTACTTCATAGAGCGGATTCCAAAAATCATTTTAAAATTTTGGAATCTGTCTCTATCTTGATTAGAAAACCTTCTTTGTGGCAGCAGAAGGAATTGATGAAAACGTTAAATCTCTTTGGGGAACTTTGACCTCCTCCCATCTGTTTTTTTTTTATCCCACGCGGTGCCTTATACTCGTTTATTGAATGTAATTGTATATTTTAATCGTCTTTTGGCTTGAGGTAGTTGCTTGTCTAGTCGCACTGATGAGCTGTGATACGCGAAACATACTGTATGTTGATGACCACACACACACACACACACACACACACACACACACACACACACACACACACACACACACACACACACACACACACACATATATATATATACGAAATGTATTTTATTTCGAATCTGTATTCTCCTTTTCATTTACCTCCGCCATTGATATGCATTCTTTTATTAATCTGCCACTAACACTTCCGATTACTTCTCAGGGAATATAAGGGTCATCAGTCTATACACAGCTCGTTATCACGTCTTTAAATTGGCGAAGACTTATTCATAACTCCCTGTCGTGGCTTGATCGTCTAGTTTTTATCTTCGTCTTCATCTTTTCTTCGTCTAGTGGTTAGGACCTTAATATCTATGCCCGACGCTCGCTGGTTGCTGGAACTCATTGCTTTTCTACTCGAACACACAACTCTTGCATAAGAGTCCATATATAAGTTCATGTGGCAGTTCTGCTCTCTGATGTTGGACGTTAAGAAGGAGGTCCTTTCACAGTCTGGTGCGTCGCTGTCCTCTGCTGCATCTTGAAACATTGGTCTAGGGAAAAATTAATTTCACAACCACGGGCAAACAACAAAAGAAATCACAAAGTCAGTCTTTTTAGTAACATTAATTATTCAACGTTGTTATAGGTAGAGTCTCAGTAAGGACAAGAGCTAAGGACCTTTATAAGCTTGGTAAATCAGACTTACTTCTGGGTGCAAGATTACAATGGTTTAAATTAAGTTTTTTTCAGCCAAGCCGTCGGACATTATGTCCGACGGCCTGGCTGAAAAAAAACATCATGTCCGACGGCCGGGTATTCAATGAACTCTACTTACCAACGAATTATCCCGATTCCCGAACTGGCCAAAAACACGCTTTTTTATTACCTCTATAACTTCTAGTTTAAGTTCCCTTTCTACTTGGAGCTTTGTTTTTCTCTCTCTCTCTCCCTGTCTCTGTCTCTGTCCGTCTGTCTGTCTGTCTCTTTTCCTCTCTCCCTCTCTGTACCCTTTACCATCACTTGTGGGAGGAATTTCCCAAAGACCATATTTAGAAGGTAGGATACGTGAATCGGTCATCATAATTAACCCTCTTTCCAAAGTGATTTCACGGTCAATCCTATAATTAAAGACACTTGACAGTTTACCTACTTGACTTGATTCTCTGCTGGTCCCTCAAATAAAACTCCTCCTCCTCCTCCTCCTCCTCCTCCATCATCATCATCATCATCATCATCACTGTTACATTCAACAATGTGAAATTTCCTGAACTCTTATCTGAAGGGCCACCCAGAAAACCGATCGCTTCTTGACGCAACAAAAAACTATTCGGCGTTGCCCGGTGCACCATCTGGTTAGTGTTAAAACTAAATTAATTATTTTGTATAAAATATTTTTCTAATGTTTGATAATATAAAAAAGTGCTTTTTTTTGTTAAAAAGTCATTTTTTTTTTGTTTCGTGATAAATTAATTTTTCTGAATAAAATATTTGTTTTATTATTTGATAATACAAGAAGTGTTTTCTTTTCTTTTTAGTCTCGTAATAACCCAAGAACTGTTAAAACTAAAGTATTTTTTAAATAAATACATTGTTTCGTTTTTCGTGTCTTGAATCCGTGACTCCGTTCCGTTCGGCTGCGTTACATAATCAACCGTATCCACTTCTGGTAGCTTGATTTTTTCCGAGCACTGATCTTGGACATTACCGAAAAAGGACACTTAGAAAAAACATTTTTATCTTTTTTAAAACAACAGTGAACAAGTAAAAATATTTAAAATTATGGGGTGTGTAGTCCCCTTTAAAAAATATCTCCTTCAAAAACGGTTATAAAATGTGTTTTCAATCGATATTTATTCAATAATGGACCAGTTTTCCTACCTTGCAAAAACGGACGAGGTTTCCGTGGACGAGTTTTCCGTGGACAAAATTTCCGGGAAACCACTTGCCTATTCCCTAATCAAATCTTTTAGAATGTTCAAATTTCTTTTCGTACCCATTTGCTAAACTTCTATACGAGTCTCTCAGAGACACCATTGTTTATATGAAATTTATGATGCTAGAACAAATTTTGTCTTTTGTTTTGCTGGCACCACTCTGACTTTACTCGTTGTCTGGTCTCTGAAATATGTTTTATTATACTTTTCAGTTTTGGCACAAGTTAAAAATATAGATGAGTTTATTTAATTCTTGGAGACAATATATAAAAGGAAACAATTTAGAGCTTTGTCAAATTAAAGCAGCAATTATATCTACATTTAAAAGTACACCCCCAAAAGAATGAGATACCGTTTTTCGGAGATTATGTATGAACACAATGAATAGACAAATAATTATTTTAGAATTTAAGGGGGGAGGGATGATTAATTGCACGTATTAATTGAATGTTAAATGATCGCCATTTCCGGCCATTCTAAATTTTTAAGGAGATTAACTAAATTTTTGCTACTAACTCTAAATTTTTTGTATTACCACTAAAACTGAAGGATAGAAGTAGGAAAATGGCGTGTTTTTATACTTAACAAATTTATTGACCGAAATAAGCATAATCAGAATCAACCCACTTTTGCCAACGCAAAACAAGTTTATTTATGTCATTAACGTAAAACTCTTGCGCTCTGGCGGCGATGAAGTCGCTGAAGGCGTTTTTGATATCGCTTAGATTTTTGAAGCATTTCTCATGCAAAAAGTTGTTGAGCTGCTTGAAAAATTGGTAGTCGGTAGATGACAGGTCGGAGAGTATGGCGGATGAGGCAGTTTTGTAGCTCATTTCATTCAACTTCTGCAGGGTAGTTTTAGCAATGTGCGGTCGGGCATTGTCGTGGAGGAGACTTGGGCCTTTTCTGTTGATTAATGTTGAGTATTGTTATCGAAGTTTCTGATGTATTTCATACATTTGTTGACAGTATTTCTCCACCGTAATGGTTTCATTCAAAAATAGATGAGACCGGTCGCAGACCACCAAACAGTCAGCATAACCTTCTTTTAATGCAACTCTGGCTTCTAGAAGTGTTGTGGAGCTTCGTTGGCGTCTAACCACTGAGTTGGACATCGCCGATTGTCGTATCTTTTTCAAGCATCTCGACAACTTTCTGCGTGAGAAATGCTTCAAAAGCCTTTGCGATACCAAAAACATTTTCAGCGACTTCATCCTCACCAGAACGCAAGATTTTTACGTTTATTGTTTTGCGTTGGCAAAAGTGTATTGATCCTGATGGTGCCTATTGCGATAATTTTTTGTTTGAGCCGAAATATGTTCATCTGAATTTAAAAGTTAAAAACCGCAAGAACTTTCTTGTATTTTTTTTTTTTACACAGTGATCACCACTTATCAAGGCCCGGGAGCCACTCAGGGATAAGGGTTATTGCAAGTACATTACGTTAGTGTGGAGATTTGATGAAGTGTTTACTTAAGGGGGCGGTTTATTAGGAATTTGTTAACATTGGACTTGAAGACATCCAAGTTGTAGTCCGGTGGGAAGCAGGCAGACGGAACAGAGTTCCACAGGCGTGCAGTTCTAAGAAAGAAGCTTTGTTCATAAAATCCGCGTTTTGATTTAGGCACAGATATAGAGTGGGGGAAATTTTTCACAGTGGATTCAGCTAGACGGGTGTTTTTCGTGAAAGATTGGCGAGGGGGGACCAGAGATTGGAGTTCAGACGAGCACCTGCCATGGAAATAACGATAAAACAAGGATAGGCTCGCAACGTCTCTTCTGTGGGAGAGAGGTTGCAGGGTAGAGAAAAGGGCATCCCCCACTAAGCCACGAAGTCTATTTTGTACTCTGTCAAGGCAGAATAGGCTGTTTTTAGCAGCTCCTGCCCAGATATGGCAACAGTATTTCATCCTTGGACGTACTTGGCTTTTATATAGATAGAGAATTGCATCAGTAGTGAGATATCTTCTGGAGCGGTAGAAGGATCCCACCATCTTTCCAGCGACCTTGGCAACAGACTTGATGTACGTGTTCCATTTCAGATCAGGAGTAAAGGTCAAACCCAGAAGTTTGTCAAAACACGGGGCCTCACCCAGACAAGAGCCATCCATCACAATTGATGCCAGATGGGGATCAGAGCGTTGATGATGTAAGGATAGGAGTTTGGTTCTGGATGCATTAAAGTTAACCAGCCACATCTTCCCCCACTGAACCACGCGCTCGAGATCAGAGGAGAGAGAATCAGAGAGAACTTTGTCATTTACAGCCTTTGATGTGCTGCCGTAGATGGTCGTGTCATCAGCATAGATGTCAATGAACGATTTAAGTATGTGTTTAGGGAGGTCATTGATATAGATCAGGAAGAGAGTTGGGCCCAGGATTGACCCCTGAGGGACTCCAGCATTTATATTGCAGGCCTCCGATTTTTTGTCCATCTACCACTACTCTTATGAGCCTATCGGAGAGAAATGATTTAATGATTGAGAAAACATTTCCAGTTATACCGTAGCTGGAATTCTTGTGAAGTAGACCCTTATGCCATACCTTATCGAAGGCCTTTGATATGTCAAGAGCAATTGCCCTAGAAAGGAAGCCTTTGTCAAGAGATTCACTAATCCTGTGGGATATAACCGTCAGCACATCTGCGGTAGATCTTGCAAAGCGGAAACCATATTGTGTGTCACTAAGAAGGTTATTTCTGCTGAGGTGGTTGACTACTTCTCTATTTAATATGGATTCCAGCAACTTACTCATAACACACAGGAGACTTATTGGTCTGTACTGAGAGGGAGATGACTTATCACCTGAATTCTTAAATACAGGGCAAACTGATGAGGTCTTCCAGGGAGTCGGAAAGCACTTCTCCTTAAGGCAGCGCTTAAATAGTTTCGTAAGTATGGGAGCAAGTTCTGGTTAAAGCTTTTTTAACACTATAATTGGAATGCCATCAGGGCCAGTTGGTTTACTGGAATCTAGGTTCTTGATTAGCTTGGCGACCTCATGCACGGATATTTGTATGTTACCTAGCTTGTTCTGTGTTATAGGAGGAAATATGGGGAGTTGATGGCCTTCGTCGCATAGGGTAGAATTAGCTGCTTGTATACCTAATACTATGAAATAAATATTTTTGTGAAATAATCAGAAAAAAGACAAAATCGAAACCAAATGTTTAAAAAAGGCTAGATACAATTTTTGTAGACAGCGCCACAAATGGCCGAAAAATCAAGTTGTTGTTTTTTAAAACGAAATTACATTTATTAAAATCCATTATTTCTGAGTAACTTTTTTTCCAGAAAGATGAAACCCTAAATTTTATCATATAGAAAACAGAATAATGTAAAACTTTTTCTACTATTTTTAATTCAATTTTAAATGTTAAATTTTCCCCAAAAGTTAACAATTGACATTTTTTGTCTTGCACAAAAAACGTACATAAATATATATAAAAAAAAAAGGTTTTTGAAATAATTAATTAATTTGTTGTCTAACTAGGTTTTTGAAATAATTAATTTATTTGTTGTCTAACTAAGATTTAGGGTGATTTTCTATGAGAATATGCAAAAATATTATAATATAAGTACCTGGATTTCAAATAATTCCACTTATTCATATAGGCAACCAGTTACTTCGCGTCGATCTAGACAATGTTTACGTTTGTGCAAACTATGGAAGACCAAACAGGCCAAAAAAACTTATTTTTCAGTGACGAAAATTTCAATGTATTATTAACGCTGAGGCTGACCATTTGTATGAGTTTGATTTTTAATGTGTATGTGTGTGGGGGCCAGGCTCTCCAAAATGGGGGGGGGGGGGCAATTTAAAGCAGAATAAAAAAAATTATTTCAGCGCGTTTGGTCCACCGTAGTCGAAAGGCGGCAAACATTTTCAAACGGGATCGAAAAAATTATGCTATTTTTAACACAAAGGGCACAATATTTATCGATTTTTTTGTATTGATTCTTCAAAGCATGCCCTGTTTAATAATGGTCATGCATTATTCGGCTCGCTAAAAAAAATTGTTAATTTATTTATCAAAGATTTTAAAATGGCTTTTTTCGTATAAATATTATTTTTTTTGTTTTTTGTTTTGCTTAACTTAAATTAATTATTTTACTTCACATAGTCACCAAATTTCACACTTCAAAACTCAAAAGCGGGATAATTAGACACAATCGAAGTTCTGATATTCAAACGTCAAAATAAGGTATGCAAACAATATATTTTTTTTTAATCTATAATCCTGTCCCTTACAACAACACAATGTGTTTTGTTCAGTTTCAGATGATTATTTTAAGCATATTTGGAACCCCCTCAAAACAAGGGGGGGGGGTTGTAAGCAAATATATATATATATATATATATATATATATATATATATATATATATATATATATATATATATATATATATACATATCGTTTATGAAAAATAAGTACACTGTTATAAAGTTCATTCTTCTCTTAATAATCGCTGAAAATTTCGTATTGATTGGATAATTACCTGATTTTTGGTAGATTTTTAAAAAGACGGTCCGTCAAAAAGTACTTACCTGCCCCCCCCCCCCAGTTTTGGCGGTGCCTAAATTTTTGAAGACCAAATTAAAAAAAAAAAAGGAGGGGGCAAATTCACAAAATTTGGCCTTATGAAGGCTAATCTGGCAATCCTGCTGAACGGTTTTTATTAAGATTTGACACTTGCGCGCAGGAAGCTAAGAAAGTGAATCCCTACCCTCATCTTTACCTCGAAGAAAAATATAAACAAATATGCGCACTGGATAGTTGTCATGAATGTAAAAAAATAACACACACACACACACACACACACACACACACACACACACACACACACACACACACACCACCACCACCACCACCAACAACAACAACAACAGAAAACAATAATTATAAAAAACGGCAACAACAAAAAACTTGCGGTTAATTTTCAACCCCCCTCTCTGTCATGGACGTATAGTAGGCTACTCCCCCGACAAAGGCTATTTAATCAACAAAAGCGGGCGAAAATTAGCGCCTTTCTGCAAACTAGTAAAATAAGTATAAAAACTTTTTTCTTCTTTCTTTCCTTTTGCTAACCCTGATCACGTGGTTGATTACCGTCGTACAATTTCTTCAACTGACACCATTTTTTTTTCAGGAACAAAGGTTCGCGATATATATACGGATGGTTTTGGAGTCGCTCGTTCGCATGTAGATACACTGCCCAAGTTCCACGAGAAACTGCTGAAGAAGGAAGAGGAGATTGAAAAGCTCACACCAAGAAAGAAAGGAAGAATAAAAGGACGTATGAATTACGTTATATAAGAAAACAAGTTCATTATCAAATGCCTTTTTTTAGTTTCTTTCTTTAAAAAAAAAAACGAAGCATTTAGTTACGTTTTTACTATCACATCATCATACAACATTACGACTCGTTGTCGTATTAACATATATTTGGACACATTCGCTCTCGCACACACGTACACACGTGCATATACACGTACGCACGCACGTACACACGTGCGCATACAGAAGCACGCGCAAATAGACAACAACAACGACAACAACAACGACACAACCAGGAAAGACAACACTAAAAACCAATGACAGCTGCGAACGAAAAACAGAATCGAAACTGAAGAAAACCAACTTCTCGCGGCATTTTGGATAGCGATAAATATAATAAAATATTGCGAAACAAGACGAAAGTGACAAAAAAGCAAGTCGAATTGTCGAATCTTGTCGAATACAACTTCATATGGTAATATTTTCAGGATGGCTTCTTCAAAACAGGTCGATGTTATCGTTGTGGGAGGTGGCCTGAGTGGTAAGTAGACTTTCTTTTCTTTTTTTTTTTTTTAATATATAATTCTGTGCGATATGTAGCGTTTTCGTGCGATCGGCAAAACATTAGCCACCGAAACAGAATGCGGAGAATATGACATAATTTTGTGTATCCGCGAGGCTACTGTTAGAAACGGACACGAGTGCAGTCAGTACACCTCGGCTGACAGGCAATAAAACCAATAAACCTTACCCAAAAGAGGAAGTGGTGATCGGAGTAGGCAGCGACCTCCTAAGACGGAACAGATACTACACTGTAGTCCTACTTAAAACATGTGCGGAGTGGGCTAAAATACTGCTTTAAGACTTAAATATGGTTAATACAGCGTAGTAGAGTTAATAGTTTTCTTTTTTATTATTCCATTTACATGAAATGATATTGAATATATATATATATATATATATATATATATATATATATATATATATATATATTGAGTGTATTTGGTGATATGATCTAACGAATAGTCTCTAATCCAATACGTGATCTGTCGAATAGTCTCTAACCCAATATGTGATGTGTGGAATGGTTTCGAATCCAATATGTGATCTATCGAATTGTTTACATTCCAGTATGTTATATACCAAACCTAATCCTCACAACTCGGTGTATCATCACACATTGGAAGAGCGCCGTCTATTCTAACATAACTAATTAACTAAATAAATAAATATATAAAATTTATTGCGAATGTACGCTAGTACGGTTCATGTTTTCACGCCTTTAAAAATCACTATGAAGTTCGAAAACTTATATTTCTGATAAAATGTATAATTTATTAAATAAATGAGTAAAATTTCATTAAAATTGGATAAATCTCTAGTTTTTCTAATAAGAATAAATAAATAAATAAATAAATAAACATGCGTGAACTCGAGGTAGAATTCATATCAAAATCAGGCCGTTAGAGTCTCTGTCATTTTTTTTAAAGAATGACTTACTCTTTGTCGGTCTGAGGTATTGTCCTGGTCAGTTCTTAGAAGTCCATCTTCCCAGGCTTTACTTTCTAACCCCTTTGGGAATGGGGGTAGTTTATTGCTTATCGGTTGAGCCACCTATACCGGGAACATATGCCGACGGGATTGCCCAAGAAATTTTTATTTGACCAGAATATTCTTCCTGTAGGGAGCTGGTTTCAGAGTCCCACTTTCGGACTTTTTGTCACGTGTTCTCTCTGTGTGAGGAACATAAATAACTTCATGCGTGACTGATGAGGTTCACTTGGTTTTCATTGCAGATGTGACACATGGCCGGAGGGCAAAACTAGCTTCCCTGAGCTAGATCAGTGATTCCCAACCTTTTTTACATGGCGACACACTATTGGGCTCTTTTAAATTTCACGGAACACCTATATAAAAAGTGAATATTTTCTATACATAAAGCCCTTTTGCAATTAAATAATGAAAATAAAAACGAAGATAGGAAAAAATTTATTCACATGAATAAAACGTATTTATTACCTACCATAGAATAATGATCGTGAATGGTGAATGTCAGTGAGACCGTTGTGCCTGGTGCTTCTTTACTACTGCTGTCATATGTGGGCGAATGTGAGAGAGATATATTCTCCACTCTTTTTCAATGTTTTTAAGTTTTTCTACGTTTTTTTAAAAAATTTTAATGTAAGAAAATCCCGTTCACATAATTATGAAGTTGAGAACTGCAGCAAAACTGATGACGTTTTAATCTCTTCGCGGCACACCAGTAATCATTCCGCGGCACAGTGGTTGGGGACCACTGCTCTAGACGGCCGCATAAATAGCCATGACTGGATCAGTCGGTATCCCCCAACAATCGACAATAAACCAACTTCAGAAGGAGGGGGTAATGCCTGAAAGGGTACACCTAGGACCGAGAAAGAGCATGGTATTATAGATTTGGATTTTTTTTTAGATGATTTATAATTTGAACTCTTTGGATCATCCATACTATTGTTCAAATTTTGAATGTTATTATCGCTATGTCTATGCCGATGAAACCGCCGACATTCGTCAGGTGCGTCTTGCTGAATTAGGAGAATCTTTATATCGAAGCCGGGAATTTGTTCAATTCGAAATTCCGTACTGATTTCCGAGTTCGACATTAAGATTCTCAGGTCTGACAAGACGAACCTGAAAATATTGAAGGTTACATCAACCGAAACGTTGCGAGAATAACATCCAAGATAATCATTGTAGTCCCAATATTCCAAATAATACACAGAGCCTCGTTGTTGTTAAGTCAGTCGAAAGATTGTCGGAACGATCACCGAGACGAACCATAACCGAGGTATGAAATCCACAGCCGATATCGAATGAATACTCACGCAGCCAATGGAATGAGTGATGTCGAGTTTTAATCCTAACGAATCTACGTAGTCATTTACGCCATAATAATGTTGAAAAAAGATAAATCACAAGCTGAAGTTCAAATAGCAATTTGTGTTCAATTAACCGTCTACAATGAAACGTTTCCATAATGGTTGTACTCCGGCTTTAAATAATCCCCAAATGGTTGATTTGCCAAAGAATATGCAACCCAATGCTAAAATTTGATATAGTTGTGTGTATAGGAATCAGTATATTCAATTATATTTCTCCTTTTATTTATACCAATCCTTGAATTTATGAAGCTCGATGTAACTACAGAGCATATAACAAATAAATGACAAAAGTCTGTATTCCAAATTTCATGATGTTGATCATCTTACCATTTATTTCTTTAAGTGAGTTGACATGCACAATTCTTGATAGCACCTGTTTCGTAGCGCAAAATGATTCGTTTAATTATTATATCAATTTTTAAATTTATTTTGCTCTTAACCCAGAAGAAAAACCACTTATAATTTTAAAAGAAAATAAAGGCATATGGGTATAATTACAAATCCAAAAATTTGGAGATTTTTTCATTTTGTTACGCCATCTGTAATCATGCACACATGTCTTTATTTTCTTTAAAAATTATAAGTGATTTTTCTTCTGATGAGTTAAAGGCGAAATAAATTCAATAATTGGCATAATAATTACATGGATGATTTTGCGCTACGAAACAGGTGCTGTCAAGTATTGTCTATTCCAATTTACTTAAAGGAATAAACGGTAAGGTGGTCAACATCTTGAAATTTGGAATATAGACTTTTGTCATATATATATATATATATATATATATATATATATATATATATATATATATATATATATATATATATATATATATATATATATATGTAAAAAGTTTAAATTTGAAAAAACTACCATTTGGCTAAGATAAAATTGTTTCTTATATTACACAGTCGTTGAAGGAGAAATACTTCTAAACCGAAGCAATTTTAATTTAAGTCCACATTCATAATGCCTCTTCTTGGAGGGTTGGATTTCTCCCACATTGCAAAACGACCTTGTGTCTAACCCTGCCCACGTGGGGAGGCTAATAAATAAGCAACCAAACTGAAAAAATGCACTTGTTTAAAGATACAAGTACTTCATTTTATAGATATACTAGAAGATGTACCGGCGTTGCCCGGTATTAAACGTAACGTTAAATTCCTTTAAGAAATGAAAGAAAACCCCCCAAAAAACTGAGATATGTGCATGCGAGTATTATGTTTTTTTTCTAAACAGTTCTCCTCTTGTAAGTTTTTTTCTAAACAATTAACCTCTTGTAAGTCAAAAAAAGAAATATTCGAGCTAAAGTCGAAACCAAAACCTAAAGACAGTAAGTTAGATACGACACCCATTAGACCAGCTTGCCACGATCTTTAAAATCTTTTCAAAATTCTTGAAACAGTTGAGAAACAGATGAAAATCTGATGATCCCCAAGTACTAATTTTTCAATTTTCCCGAATAAAAACGAATTCAAAAGTTTTCCATGTGTCTGAGTACCCTATATACCAAATTTCAAGTCTGTAGATCAAAGATTCGTTGAGTGTATAGGTTGAGAAGTGTCCTCACACACACATTTTATAGATATATAAATTATTAGTCGATTATATAGACTATTTGTCGCTTTAACTTTTACAAAGGACTTGACCTTGGCTTTTTGACCAAGAGCAAAATGTAGTATTTTGATACTGTCTTGCATCTGTTCTGTCCTAGATCAGTGAGAAAATATCCTTCTAGACTAAGGCAATGTTTATTTTTATCCCAATTCAGAATGCTCCTTTTGGGAAGCCGAACTTTCTCCACATTAAATATAAATGGATATTATATCTGACTGCCCTCGTAGCGAGTCAAGTAAATAGAGACACAAACTGACAACCTGAGTGGACAAAGTTCGAATCCAGACAATTGTATAGTTCCACTTTCATATACGAATGTTGACAACAGTCACGTGGTCTCTCCTGTAAACACATAATTCTAGAAAGAATCGGGGGAAACCAGGCGATCGCGCAACCATGATTTTTTACTGGGTGCGGTTTGAATTTCCTAAAATAATTGATATAGCAGTTAGACATACCGGAAAACTTAAAGTATTAGCAGTAAAAAAAAAAAAAAGATCATTACAGACTCTAAATGCTACATCTCTGAGCCTGAATATTCATGCATACTGGACACATCTTCGCCAGGTGTTCATAACATCGACGATACGTCTCCAATAATTTCTTTTCTTTTTTATTTTTGCAAAGTATTATTATTATTATTATTATTATTAGTATTAGTATTAGTATTAGTAGTAGTAGTAGTAGTAGTAGTAGTAGAAGTAGTAATTGTTAATGGTGTAGATTGGGTAGAAATTAGATTATTTAGGGGTACGGCCCAACAAAAACTTGTTTATATTGAATTTGAAGTCTACCATATTGTAATCGACTGGAAAGCAGGGCAGAGGAACAGTGTTCCTCAGGCGGGCAGTTCCAGGAAAGAAGCTTTGTTCATGGAATCTGCGTTTAAATTTAGGTATACTTAGTCCGATAGTCACCTTGTTACTATTTGACTAATGAATAGTTCTGTTTAGATGTAGGCGGTCTATTCACCTAACGTTTATTGTCTCTCTTTGAAAACTGGTCAGTTTATTATAATTGTATGAAGCGCCCCTACCGTGAAATCCCAGCAGAACCGCTCATACTTTTCAAACCACACGTGACCTTTTGTCTAACCTCACAAGGAGGTAAATAAGCTATAGGGAAAACCCATACTAACAATAGAATCACACCAGTCAAAAAGTAGTTCGATGATGATTCATGGGTTTTTTATTTATTTATTTGTGGCTGTTATCCTCATCTTCATAGTTGTTGTTTCACGACGTTTCAGCCAACTATTCTTCTGGCCTTCGTCACGTGGTTAACCGTGACAGAATAGGAATGCTGAGTTGCTTAACTGTATCCTCAGTAATTACTGCCTTCCATGGTTGTTGTCGTTACATCACGTTTTTGGCCAACTAATCCCCTGGTCGGATTTGGGTAGGATTGAAATCACTATTTTCAGACAATGCACACCTGAAACCGTAGAGATCCAACGCCTCTATCCGTTGCGCCACGGACCACGAAGGGCGATCAAGGTGGGATTTTTTGGTCTCATAAATTCAAGTTTTTCGTTTTTATCTGGTCTTTCATCGTCCATGTTGTGTCACGACGCTTCGGCCAACTATGAAATAACAACTATAAAATAACAACTATGAAGATGAGGATATCAGTCAGCAAATAAAAAATATACAAATTACTCATCATAAAGTATTCCAATAATAAAATAATATACTATTCTTTACGGACCCGACGATGGAAGACCAGATAAGAACGAAAAACTCGGATTTATAAGACCAAAAAATCTCACCTTGATGGCGCAGTGGATAGAGGCATTGAATCTCTACGCTTCCAGGTGAGCATTGTCTGAAGATAGTAATTTTAATCCTACCCAAAGCCGACCAGAGGATTAGTTGGCTAAAAACCTGGTGAAACGACAACAACTATGGAAGGCAGTAATTACTGAGGATACAGTTAAGCAACTTAGCAGTCCTATCCCGTCGGGGTTAACCACTTGACGAAGGCCTGAGGAATAGTTGTCCGAAACGCCATGAAACAACAACAACTATGAAGGTTAGGATAATAGTCCGCAAATAAATTAATACTTATACAAATTAATCAAGGATTCCAATAATAAAATAATTAAAGGATTCTCAAAGGATTCCAATAATAAAATAATTAAAGGATTCTCAAAGGATTCCAATAATAAAATAATTAAAGGATTCTCAAAGGATTCCAATAATACAACAATTAAAGGATTCTCAAAGGATTCCAATAATAAAATAATTAAAGGATTCTCAAAGGATTCCAATAATACAACGATTAAAGGATTCTCAAAGGATTCCAATACTACAACAATTAAAGGATTCTCAAAGGATTCCAATAATAAAATAACATTCATGCGTTTTTACTTTAGAGAAAGAAACCAACATGTGTCGTTTCTGTTCTTTTGGAGTGTTTGTGTACTTTAAAAACTGTAACAGATTTTTGTTGTGCCAGATCGATTGATGGAAACAGATGACGATTTCATTATTTTATGTTTTATGTCAACCTCACCAATCGTTTGTAATGCTTTATTTTTTTATAATTGTTTTACGCCCTTTCAACACCGACCACAGATATCTAAATCTTATGCAGCAGGTGTACTTCACATGTGACTCATAAGCTGCACGTGCTTCCCGCGCAAAAATGCTCGAATTACGTCATTTTATGGTTTGAATTTCACTTTTTAGGATTTAATCTTGCAAAAAAAAAAAAAAAAAAAATTGCATCGTTCACAGAAAAAACGGCGCGCCTTTCTTTTTCAAGGTGTATTTTTAGATTTAAAACCAATCACATTTTATGAATTTCAAAAGTACAGCTCTGGCCAATAGTTTTGCAACACCACAATAAATCCAAGCACCAATAGCGAATCATAATTGTTTTTTGCTCCGCCATATTTAAAATGATAATTAAAACCATTTCAATTATTTACATTTAGATTTTTTAAATATAAATTTAATCAAAATTAAAATTTAATTTGTAAGCTAGTAGTCAACAGTCACACAAGAAGTGGTCCAGTAATGGTGTGGCAGCCTCGGATCGCATGGTACACCGGCGATTATTGGCGAAAGAGTTGATGTCAAAGACGCCTGCAAGAAAGTCACTTTTGACAAGAAAAATATTAAAGATCGATTAAATTTCTATCAGATTTCTAAAAGGGTATTGAGTATTTTGTCGTTTCCTTCTTCTTGCCACCTCTTCTCCTAAAACGAACAACGTGCGGGAATCTTTCTGACTCTGAAACAATTATTGATAAGACAAGAAAATACATCGTTTTTTCTGTCACCCAAGGTATACACGTATGCAAATGAGCACGAGCCTCATTTTCGGTCCAGTCGCGCATGTACAGTACCATTTCTGTGTCGGTTACCATGACGTTCACCTTTTATGGCATTGTCTACACTCCTGATCCACATGCAGGATTCCGCTAGTAATCTCCAACGTGTGCGTTATCGTACGAGTGGTTCTGAGTTTTCTTTATATCGTGTTGTCTGTCGGCCAGCCGGTGTGATATGGCCAGTGTTATCCGGTCTTATTATCTGCTCCGTCAGACGAGATGGCATTTGTCATGAGTCCTAAAGTTACTCTATTTCGTGTTGTTTGTAAGCCAAGCAATATGATATACTCAATGCCATCCGAAGTTTCTACATCTTCTCTGCCATATTCGAGTTTTAGGTCGAACTTTTTTTCAGCCATAATGCCGAAATAGCTTGTGTTTGAGTTTTTTTCTTTTTTCTTTTTATTTTGGTCGTCTCTTATTTCTTCTCCCTCTCCTTCGTCTGAAACGAACGACGTGCGGGAATCTGTCTAACTCTCAAGCAGAAATTTACCGTCTTTGAGTCACACACGTATGCAAATAATCACCGGTTTTGCTTTCGGTCCAGTGGAGCATGCGCAGTGCCATTTCTACGTTGGATGCCATGACATTCGTCTCGTAAAGCATTGTGTGCAGAAAAACTGAAAAAAGTAATTTTATCTATTGAATCTTATTTCAGCTGATTTGCCAATAGTGGATCAACTTGTGTTAGAAGACATGTCGGAGAAAGATTCTATCTCGACTGTGTAGCGTCTACAATCAAGCATCCAGCTGTTGTGAACATTTGGGGATTACTTTTCCTTTCATAGCGAATGAGTGACTGTACCCAAAGGACAAGGAATGGTACTTGAATACCCAACAAATCAGTTACCATATGATTGGTTAGAAGCATTAATTAAATCAATGCCAAAACGAGTAAGACTCGCACTAGAGAATAAAGAAAGACACATTAGGTATTGAATTAATAAAATTCTAACTGTAAATATAATTTTTATTTGAAAATGGTAAGCCCGTTCTACTGTAGATATTCTAACTGTAATATCTGAACGTATATATCACACATTGGATAATGCAGGGAATGCTAAGGCAGTAGCCCTAGATATATCTAAGGCTTTTGACTAAGTCTGAACGATGATTTTCTCATGAAAATGAATTCATAAGGTATTACTGAATGAATACTTAGCATGATCAAATCTTTCTTAGATAAGAGGAAAATACAGATTGTCACCGATTATCATACATAAAAAAAATATGATATAAATATGGGTGTGCAACAAGGGTTCATTCTTGAATCTTTATTATTCCTGATATTCATAAATTACCTCACTGATAAAATTGCCTCCGAGATGGATATATTTGTTGATGACGCCAAGCTCTATAATAGACACGAGGGAAAAACGAACGAGGAAACGCAACGGCCAAAACTTTAGAGGAAGACCTTCACTTTCTTGTGGAATAGTGGCGCAAATTGATGGTAAATATTTAATGCTGCAAATACTAAGCTTCTTTCCTTTAGTAATTACAAAGAATCTTCTCAGCTATCGATAGCCATAGTTAATAACACCCTACTGTAGGCTCATCATTCAAACTCCTTGGCTTAACATTCACAGGTAACATGAATTGGGAAAAAATACATTGAGGACATTGCCAAAGCTGCTGCTAAGAAGTTTGGCTTTTTCTAGCATGGTATAAAATTACTCACATCTGAGAATATCCTGTACCTCTGCAAGGCCACCATTCGCTCATGCGTGGAGTATTGTTGTAACATATAGATTAGTGCATCTCCACTAGTCTCTCGGTCTTAGACAGGGTTCAAAAATGAGTCGCCAACCAAATAGGTTCCGAACTAATAACCAAGCTACAACCTCTGTCCTGTACTGAAATGTTGCATCCCTGTGCCTATTTTACAAGTATTAAATGGAATGTGCTCCGACGAATCCCAAGCAAATGTATCCTCTCGACTGACCCCAAAAGCAGCAAAATCCCACCCATATACTGTAGAGATCCCTTGGACATCCTTCTACTTAAATATTATTTCTCTTGAACTGCTAGATTTTGAAATTCCCTTACGAGTCCCTGTTTCTCACAGCATTTCGACCGATGTCACCTCCGACCTTCTTCAGGGTATCTTATCGAACTCGGAAATCTTTTTGTCGAAATCAGGAATCTGCACAGAATTTCAAACGGAACCATTTATCTAATCCAGGAGAGAAGCATGCTCTCGTTCCATCAGTAAGTCCTCAGTAATTCGCAATTGTATTGAACCTTCAACCTCCAGAAGATGTCATTTACAACTGGATTTTAACAAGTACTTTACCTGTTAGACCACGGGTCTTGCAGACAATTCTAGTATGAATTTTGGGAGCTTTAAATCTATTTTTAGTTTTAGATCGAGCCAAGATAAAAGTGTAGTATCTGTTCTGCAGATGCTGCACTTAAGATAATGTGTACCAGTCAATGGAGGGGAAACCCTATATACTGGAACAATTATTATTTTTGGTAACCAGAGTGCCCTCTTTCTGCCTACTTTTAGGGGAGCTGGGTTTTACCCCACATTAAAAACGGCCTTGTGCCTAATTTGCTTTGGTGGGGAAGCAAATAAATACAATAAAATCTAAATTCAGATACATAATGTCATGCTTAAGTTTTAAATACCATTTTCGTCGATCTGCTACGCTTAATATTTAAATGTTACTTTTATTGCTAAACGTACAGATTAAACAGAAGCACCGGAAGAATAACGTATTTGTACGATAGTGCATGACTGCGGTCTTAATAAACAATGACAATATATCGGTATCTTGCAAGGTGAAATGCTCAATATGCGAACTTTCAACGACTCGAAATATGGTGTCTATGAAGGTAAAAATTTGAACGCTATGTCAGTTTGAAATTTCTAGCCAACATGGCTCAATACATAACATTGAATAATTGAATGGCGAAAGCACCCAACTCTCACTTTCGGCCATAAGAATTAAAAACAATAAGCATACATTTAGAGCCTCAACGGGAGAAGCACTTTGCAAAATTATTTTTATTCGTTTTACCCTCATGTCTATTATAAAGTTTATGTTTAATCTAATATATAAACTTAGTCGTTTATAGTTTCTTTGTTATCGATAACCTTTCGTATAAAATCAGTATTTAATTCTAGTTCGTCGATTTTCTTAGGGATCGTTGCATGTTATTAAGAAGAATAAAATGTGATTCTACGTTTCTGAAGTATACTTACCTGGCACATTTGCTAGGAGCAAAGTGTAGTATCTGTTCCGGCAGATACTGCACTTAAGATAATTTGTACCAGTCAATGGAGGGGAAACCCTCTATACTGGGACAATTATTATTTTTGGTAACCAGAGTGACCCCTTTTAGGGGAGCTGGTTTTTACCTCACATTAAAAACGGCCTTGTGCCTAATTTGCTCAGTGGGGGAGCAAATAAATACCATCTGTTCCGGCAGATACTGCAAGCAAAGACCATATGTGGGGGCGACCCCACATATAAGTTATTGGTCAATGTAGGGGCAACCCTTCATACCAATTGTCACTATCCAGCTCCCCTACTCCCCGGGGAGTTGGTCCCCATTTCCCCTTCACTCCTCACATTAAAAATTGGCCTTGTGCCTAATTTGCTCGGTGGGGGAGCAAATAAATACCATCTGTTCCGGCAGATGTTGCACTTTGTGACCATTGCCCTTGTGGCAATTGGTTATTGGTACATGTAGGGGCAACCCTATTTGTACCATCCCCTTCCCCTCCCTCCCCCTTCACCTCACATAAAGCCGACCTTGTGTCACATTTTGCTTACGTGGGGAAGCAAATAAATACCTACGTTTCTGAAGTTTTTGAAATGCGGATTGATTATTTATTGAGTACTATTTGAACTTTGCATACTAATGTTCTCATCTTGCGTTTTATTTTAATAACGGAAATCATCAAATCAGCTTGCCCAGTCGTTGAAGCCGTGTTAATAAAAAGAAAATACTTAACTGTCAACACATAATAATATCTAATTTTTTACAAAAATTTGGGCAATATTGAAATTGAGTGTCAAATTACTCTTGATCCCCATATCACATAAAAGGGACCAAATTTCCCTAATCACCGTTATGTTACTATGCAAACTATGTGCAAACAATAATAAGGATATTTATCAAATTTAACAGTTTTAAATCAGCAGAAATTCTTTTTTTTTTTCAAAAAAATAAGCGATATAAACATAACTTTTTAAAATAATAAACACTTTTGTTTTATTTTAAGCAATACATACAGACTTAATTTTTTTAACAATATAAATAAAAGGTTTTATAATTTTTAAGAATATAAACCTTTTTATTTAAAATTAAAAAAAATATATGAATAGAACTTTTTTATAATTTTAAACAATAAAAATCTTTTTATTTTCAATTTTAAACAATATAATTTTTTATAATTTTATACAATATAAACGTTTTTATTTTAATTTTAAGCAATATATATATATATATATATATATATATATATATATATATATATACATTATACAGTACATATAAAAATAGTACAGTATATAATACATATGTATATACTCAAATAATATTATTATAAATATTACCGAAAGGCGGGGAAAATACCGTAACCAGGGACCGGGAAAACATTGTATTCCACATTGTAAGCTGAAAAAAAAAATGCATGCCGGGGGTCTACTATATATATATATATATATATATATATATATATATATATATATATATATATATATATATATATATATATATATATAACTTTTTATAATTTTATGCAATACTAGACTACTGACACTTACATACAAAATTTTAGCCAGATCCGCTTAAATAGTCTCCGAGAAAAAGTTGAACGGAGAGATAGGCTGACAGACAGGCTAAGCGAAATAATACATATATAATTTCTTCTTGTTTATTATTTATTTTTTTAGGTTTATCAGCAGCCAAGTTGCTCCATGACCAAGGACTCAGCGTTCTTCTTCTAGAGGCGAGAGACCGCGTTGGCGGAAGAACGTTTACAATACGTGTAAGTAGGTTTTTCCTAAGATCGTTTGTAACTTACACCTTGTTAATTTACACCTATTAGGAACAAACAATTTCATACACATCAAATGTAAACCCGCAGACGATGACTCCGATATGTTAACCAGTGCTACAACCAAACTTATAAACCCACTCTATACCTAGCTGTGTCGTTTTCTATAATCCTATCTATTATATACAGTAAAGTCAGTCTGTTTTTCAAATCTTTGTGGTTAATAACTGTCTCTCTACACAGTTACCGTGTGTTTCTGGTTCACATGTCTTTTTTTTCTTTTTTTTTTGCAGAACGTTGGTTTATGTTGTTTACAACAAAAATACATTTTGATTTAATTTCTCACAAAATATCATTTATCCGTCATGGTATTTATGGGCGCCATTTAAATATTTACCTAGCTATTCAGCAACACGTACAGATATCAAATATTCAACATTACAAGAGACATAACAAGCCGAAATAGGTCAGTTGGAAGAACAACAGATTGAAGATTTAAAGATCATGCTTTTAATCACGGATTTCACGATGCATTTTTTTTTGTCGGAACTCTATTATTTACTATGAATGCACTTGTAATGGCTGAATCGAGACGCGATTATGACGAACGCGAAAAAGCAAATAGGTCAAATAGCCACCCTCTTTATTTCTCCGGTTTGTTTTGATATACTTTCCTCTTCACTTCCAAAAGCTAGCCAATTTTTGCAGGGACATATTAACTCAAAATATTTTCAACTAATAAAAGTATTTTGGCCCTGAAAAGTAACACTCCTGTATAAAATAACCAAACCTATAAGAATGGTGCCGTTGTCGTGAAGATCAAAGTTTTTCAGAATTCTCAAACCGGCTGCACCGAAGTACCAAAAAAAAAAAAAAAAAACGTATGTTCAACACCCTTGGTACCTTTGGCCGGAGGAGGCGAAAAGAGTTTTTCTAGTAAGAGTCATGTGAACGAAAGCAAGTCGCTACTCAAAGTTATACACGCACTAATAACAAGGATGTAAACAAAGAAATATATACAACACCACGCTGCCAAATACTCACATACGCATATTATTCACACTATGAATATATTGACATACACAACTCTAAGCCTTGTGACTACTTACTCAACTTTTTTTCATAAACACGAATTTTCACAAATCAACACTTGCTGATTGAATATAACTTTTACATTCTTATAAAATTTAAGTTATATAAATGTTTTGTTATAAATTTTCGTTTTTCTCAATTCTTCATTTACAAAACTCTGTTCATGTTTTTAGTTAACACTTGTTAACTGATGACCTTCTAAGTGTTTCAATGATATATATATATATATATATATATATATATATATATATATATATATATATATATATATATATATATATATACTAGCAGAAATACCCGACGTTGTCCAGGATTGAATGATGATGAACGAATGTTTCACACTCCCATATTTTTATTGCTATCGAAATCGGTCAAATCGCATATTTTTCGCAAATCGATTGATTGCCTGCTCTAGTCGGGGACCCATCGTGATGCACCGGGAGAAAGCTTCACATGCTTCACCGCAGAAAGAGAGAGTGAGTTTGAAAGAGAGAAAGAGAGAGAGAGAGAGAGTGAGAGAGAGAGAGAGAGAGAGAGAGAGAGAGAGAGAGAGAGAGAGGGGGGTAAAAATCAGTTGGACCTGCTTGTTGTCGATTCTGAACAAACAGGAAAACAAAAAGAACCGTCGCATCAAAATACAATAAAATTTAAAAACGATGAAGACATAAATTTTCAAAATGCAAATGGAAGAAAAAAGAAAATCTGGATGTCTTTCGAAAATACAATTGTTACGGACGAGAGCAAAAATAAGGTAAGTTAGCGGCTTGGGATAAAAAAACGGCAGCAGGACTCATTTATTCTAGTGGATAAGATGCTAATTTACATGAAGAGTTGGGGTTCGACAGAATTAGAAACTGCCTGCGCCATGCTCTTTTCATACACATTTACTTAAATATTATACTGTTAAGAATAACAATAAAACAAATACGTGTATTATCTATATATATCTATAAAAGTGAGTATATGTGTGTGATGGCACTTCTAAACATATATACTCAGCAGATGTTTATCTACAGACTTGAAATTTAGTATATAGGATATTCAAACACGTGGAAAACTTTGTAATCAGTTTTTATCCAGGAAAAAGAGCTACTAAGACGTCAAAATTAAAAAATTGGTACTTGGTTGGTGTGGGAGGGGTCATCTGATTTTTTATCTGTTTGTCAACTGTTTCACGAGGTTCGAAAACACTTTCTAAGGATCTTGGTAAGCTGGTATTGATGGTTATCGTACTTGACTCGTACTTGACTCACTGTCCGTAGGTTTTGGTTTCGATCTCAGCACGAGTATTGTTTTTTTACTTCCAAGAAGTGAACTGTTTAGAAAAAACATAATACTCGCATACACATATCTCAGTTTCTTTCCCTTTTTTTACTTCATTTTTTTAAAAGGAATTTAACATTAAGTTTAATACCGAGCAACGCCAGGTACATCTTCTAGTTGGTTTGACCAACTTATCTCGTAGACTCAAAGCAGAATGCTACATTACAATAAATTGGCAATGTACACATGAATAAGACCAACAACTAAAAAAAGGTGAGAACAAACAGAAAGTTAACCGTAGCTGTTTGATTACACACAAAAAAATAGTTTAGGTAAATACAGATTGGTGTCAGAAATAATAAAATTTGTAGACACGGCAAGCGAGTCGTCACTGTAGTTTGTAAATGCACCTATGTGCAACTGTCGAAGAATTTAGTTGTGTTAGAATAACGTCTATCAAATATTAACTTTAAAATGACACAGAATTTTTGAAAATGTGCATGGCAATTAAGCTACACATAATTTTCCACGTTTTATCCTCTCGAGGATTCAACTTCTAATAAACAATATTGAAATTATTGACAAATAAGTTATTTATCTCCATTGCAAATACAGTAGAATCCAGGGATACGACATTAAAAATTAGTAACAAAATACAGTACAGTATATAATACACATGTATATAATCAAATAACATTATAAATAAATGTGGGGCAAATACTGTAATCGGGGGCCGGGAAAACATCAAATTTCACATCGTAAATTGACCCCCCCAAACCGTATCCTAGGGCCACCGTATCTAGGGGGTCTACTATAATTTTCTATAAAATCTCTACTATTATATAAAGTCACTTTGTGTGTGCGTGTGCGCGTGCGCGTGCGTGTGAGTTCCTGCCTCATGTGTTCCGAAACGGTTGAACCTATCTTTTGCAAATTTCACACGATGCTAATTTATATGCCTGGCAGTGTTCTTAAATATGCTTTGTACAGAAATTCATCCGATAAGCATCGAGAATCAAAAAATCATATTTTAAAAATAGTTTTTCTTTCTTATTGATAAAAAGGAATTTTTGCAGGGGAATATCTTACGTTACACCGGCCAATGAAGATAATAAAATCTCAGCAAATCATTTCTTCTTAAAAAACAAACAAACAGAACTATTGGCATCTGGAGATATACCTCTGTGGTAGAGCATTCGACTACAGATCGAATGATCCCCCTGTTCAAGCCCGGGAATACCTTACTATTTTATTTTTATTTTTTGTTATGTATGAGTTCAGTTTACAATAAAAGATTTAAAATCGCCGCAAATTATTTCTTCGTTCGCATATTTTAAAATTAAACATTAACCAGAAGTGACTTTTCCAGGGCATTCACCGTCAAGTCCAAATAACAGCTGACGTGATATTGTAAACAAACACAGGCGGAATTTGATGAACGACATTATCATTTATATGTTTTTAATTTTTTAAATTAGTATTTTTTTTTTTTACGAATTAGTCCATCGGGCAATTATTCCTCGTAATATATAATATTCAACAGAGGATTGATTCTATAATAATACATACGCAATCTGCATAAATTAAAATATCATGTTTAAATGTATTGTACGACCGGGCTACGCGGGCGTCGAGTTAGTTATAATTTACATCCTAGCACCTTTAAATATTTATAACTGACCATTATTCTCTCGTCTGCACGATTCTGCTTTACAGTTGTGAAATTTGGCCGATGCGAGTTAGCGACCTATGAAAGCTTAAAGTGTTCAATCATTACCATTTATACCGCATACTTCGAGGTCGCTGGCAACGGTTTATCTCAACGTCTGCTATTCCTTTCCATATCCTTTTCAATATATCCTCTCTACAGCAAGCTCTTCTATGGACGTCTTTACTGGTTCGGTCACTCCTTTCGTCATCGCCCAGATGATTTCATCTACAAAGCCATCGAATCACTGTTGGAACAAGCTACGCGGACGCCAGCTGAAAACATGGGTCAAAACGGCCTATGCAAGTGTAACAGAGCGCGTATGGACACGTGTGAAAATATCAGCAGTAGTCGAAGGATAGAGGGCTAGTGAAGGTATTAGCAACGGCAGCAAGATTTGAGCACGTATGCAAATTAGCAAGTGTGTGCGGGCTTGCGTGATAAGAAAAAGAAAAACGTGGTCGGGAGAGAAGAAAATGTGTACTCGAGCGAGATGGACGTGCTACCCCGTAATGGCGGCAAGAAACTTTTAAGCTGGTGTCGAGATGGCAGTGTATTATTAATCTCATGGTAAACGAAATCAACAGTAAAAAACAAGAAGCAGTCATTGTTTGGAGAGTAACGGCAATAAATACCTTTTGCTAAAACAAAAAAAAAAAACAACAAAACAAACAAACAAAAAAAAAACAGAGTCGGATTTATTTATTTTTGTTTGTTTGTTCCTTTATGATGGTACCGGACGGCATGGAAGTCCGTGGGGGGTTTGAACTGCAACGAACACGGTTTGAGCGGCACGGCCACGTTACACAAACAAGCGATCTACGAAAGCTTGAGGCGTTTGGTCACTATTATTTATCTTGCATACTTCGAGTTCGTTGGCAACAGTTCATTTCAAATGGCGCTGCAATATATCCCCATTACAACAAATTCTCCTCTTTAGACGTTTTCGATGATTCTATCATGTTCTTTTTCTTTTTTTCTTGGGAGTCATCACTTATCAAGGCCCGAAGGCCACTCAAGGGTACGAGTTACTGAATGTAAGGTGCTAGTGTAGTAATTGTCAATTGTGTAAATTGGATAGAATTTGAATATTTATGGGAACTTATTGACAAATAAGTTATTTTTATCTCCATTGCAAATCATTTTCTATAAAATCTTTACTATCATATAAAAGTCACTTTGTGCGCGTGCACGCGCGTGTGTATGTGTGTGTGTGTGTGTGTGAGTTCCTTTCTCATAGGTTCCGAAACGACTGAACTTATCTTTTGCAGATTTCACACAAAGCTAATTTATATATCTGGCAGTGTTCTTAGATATGTTTTGTACAGAAATTCATCCGATAAGTATCGAAAATCGAAAAATCGGATACATCTTCTAGTGTGTTATATTTTGACCAACCTATCCCGTAGACTCAAAGCAAAATGCTACATTACAATAAAGTGGCAGTATACACATGAATTAGACCAACAACTAAAAAAAGGTGAGAAAAAAAAAAAAGAAAGTTAACCGTAACTGTTTGATCACACGCAAAAAAATAGTTTGGGATCATCGGATTTTTATCTGTTATCAACTGTTTCACGAATGAGCACGTGTGAATCGTTCACATGACAGATTTCTTATGTAAGGAATAAATAGACCTGAAAACACATTTTAAAAATATGTCAACCTGACCTAATGATTATCGTACTTGACTCACTGTCTTTAGGTTTTAGTTTCGATCTTAGTTCGAGTATTTTTTTTACTTACATGAAACGAACTGTTTAGAAAAAATCATAATACTCGCATGCGCATGTCTCAGTTTCTGTATGAATTGAAATATAATATTTATGCGTATTTTACGACTATATATATATATATATATATATATATATATATATATATATATATATATATATATATATGTATGTGTGTATGTATGTGTGTGTGGATGTGTGTGTGTGTGTGTGGATGTGTGTGCGTGCGCGCGTGTGTCCCCTTTTTAATTACTATTGATATATGCATAAAGCTGTTGTTCATACACAGAAAATCACGCAATGTAATTAAAAACTAAAGAACAATTTCCTAATTTTTTTTTGAAATGAGGATTGATGATTCATATTATTTGGATTATTCAGACTACTGTTCTCACTTTAAGTGTTATTTTCACAATGTTTCGGCCGGTGTAATCTCCGGTCTTCTTCTGGTGTATCTTGTTGAACTCAGGAATCTGCACAGAATTTTGAACGGGACCCATTATTTAATCGAGGAGAATAGCACGCTCTCGTTCCGTCACACATGATTGGGTAGAAGTCCTAATTCGCAATTTTATTCTGAGGATTAAACTTTCAACCCCCAGAAGGGTGTAACTTAGAACCGTATTTCACATTGTACTTTATCCACTACGCCACATTTCCTTATAGCAAAAGACACCAGATATTCCTTTTATAAAATCTGTTTCAATTTGAGTCAGTCTGTCTTTTGGCATATTGTTATGTTTTGTCTTCTAATTAGAATAATTATTTATCGTTTATACTACTTCAAAACGCTGTTCTAATGTACGGTTGATAAGTTTTTTTTTTGTGTCTGTGTGTGTGTCTGCGTGTGTGTATGAATAAAAATAATTTATACTACATATTAAGATAGCTCTAGGATATCTATACCTATTGAGCTTATTTTATATCTACAGTACAATGGGCATGTTTTCTTTTAATAGTATTAATACATTTACTAATACATTAAAGTAAGATCTGCTCTTTAGACTCTCGGTCTAATTCCCTCTAAAAAATAAAAAAAATATCTATCTATCTCTCTATCTATCTCTCTATCTCTCTCTCTCTCTCTCTCTCTCTCTCTCTCTCTCTCTCTATATATATATATATATATATATATATATATATATATATATATATTCTACCTACGTTCAATTGTAAGGATGTCCGCGTGTTGAATGTTTGAGATAGGGATTGGTTATGTGTATGAGTGTTATTTTCACAACGTTTCGGTCGATGTAACCTCCGACTTATTTCAGGTGTGTTTTGTCAAATTCAGGAATGTTTTACTCAATATATATATATATATATATATATATATATATATATATATATATATATATATATATATATTGAGTAAAACGATTCATAATTTTGAATTAAAAATCAGTTCTAAAAGGAAAACAAACAAAATCCACTAGATTGTACGATGCTTTTAAGAAACGATGTTCATTTTATTTAAACTGACAATAATTGACAAAACAATAAATATTGACAATAATTTGACAAAATAATAAATATTGACAATAATTTGACAAAAGAACAAAGTCTACTCATCAGCAAGAATAGCGGGGGGGGCAGTTAAAGAGACCAAACTAAAACTAGCATTTTAGTCGTGTGTAAGTCAGATATTCCTTTTTATCTCCATTATAAAATCTGCTTCAATTTTTTTTTTTACAAGGTAGTCACCACTTATCAAGGCCCGGAAGCCACTCGGGGATAAGGGTTATTGTGTGTACAGTACGTTAGTTTTGGAGATCTGATAAAGTGTCTTACTTAAGGAGGCGGTTCATCAGGAATTTGTTCACATTGGACTTGAAGACGTCTACGTTGTAGTCAGGTGGTAAACAAAAAACCGGAACAGAGTTCCACAGGCGTGCACTCTAAGAAAGAAGCTTTGTTCATGAAATCTACGTTTTGATTTTGGCACAGATAAGGAGTGGGGAAAAATTTTGACAGTGGTTTCATTGAGTCAGTCTATCTTTTGACATGTTGTTATATTTTGTCTTCTAATTAGAATAATTATTTATCGTTTATATTACTTTAAAACGCTGTTCTAATGTACGGTTGATCAGTTTTTATCGTTTTAAATAATATGTTTAAATGCTAGTTTTATTTTGGTGTCTTTAACTGCTTGTCCCCCCCCCTATTTTTGCTGATGAGGAGACTTTGTTAAAAGACAAAACCTTTGTCAAATTATTGTCAATTTAAATAAAATGAACACCGTTTCTTAAATGGACGTACAATCTAGTAGATTTTGTTGGTTTTTCCTTTTGAAACGGATTTTTAATTCAAAATTATGAATCCTTAGCCAGAGATGTCTCGTGTCGCGGGTTTCGAATCGTTCGACTGGTAGTAATCGTGACACCCTGCACTGAAGAATCCCGAAAGGATGAAACACTAGTGTCTGTAGGTATTTAATTATTATAGTAAAAAAATAATTATATATATATATATATATATATATATATATATATATAGTGTTATAAAGTATATATGGCAATTAAGCTACACAGAATATTCCGCGTTTCATCCGCGCAAGATTCATCAGGCTTATATATATATATATATATATATATATATATATATATAACATAAAGCTGAATGTGTGTGTGTGTGTGTGTGTGTGTGTGTGTGTGTGTGGTCACGAATAGGCTCCTATATGGTTGACTATTTTAAAAAACTGATCACATATAATGATAGAAGATGTATCGAGACACAGGAATGGGTATGTTTTATCCCGCAGAACGGTGGTTCATTAAAATTGTGGGGTCTGCATTCGCGCCTGGTTCACAAAGTATGGAAATAAAAAATTTAAAAATAAAAAAAAAACCTTTACAAGTATTTTTGATATAGATGTATATAAGAATACCTTGATAAGTATGTTTTAACTTAAATAGGGATGGTATAATAAAATTGTGGGGTCTGCGCTCGCGCCTGGTCTCCATAGAATGGAAATAGGCATAAACTTTAATAAAGACGTTTCATATCTATCTGCGTAAGTATACTTTGATAATTATGTTTCAGTTTGAAGAAATATGGTATAATAAAATTATAGGGTGTTCGTTCGCGCCTGATCTCCATAGAATGGAAATATGTCACAAAGTTTTTAATATAGATCCACAGAATATTGTAATAAGTGTTTCAGTGTGAACAGGTATGGTATAATAAATTATGGGGTTTATCTATTTTATTTTTACTTTCATCATATTTTGCTTTAGTTTTGATACGCCGAATTCGGAGCTATCTCTTTACAACCCTTCCTTTTCATAACCTATCATACTTTAATAAATCAGAGTCCATTTTCTGTAGGGTGTTTTTGAACCCAGTCAACGACGGATACTTTTGCTAGTATATATATATATATATATATATATATATATATATATATATATATATATATATATATATATATGCTATTTAAATCCCCGAAACAGTGTTTCATGGTAAACAACTGATGATCCCTTGAAAAATAAAAAAAATTGGTATTATAGTAAATTCGAGAGAGTTGATGCAGTGATTGCAGGTGATTAAATGACTTACTGACTAGATGGTTTTTTAACGAATGATAAAAAGTAATTTTTTGTATGGTTTCAAATGTTAAAAAATTCAAAGACTATATATATATATATATATATCTGAAATAATGCGAAGCTCGCAATTTGTTTACAAACAAAACGTTTGAGTCCTCTACGAGTAGCGGACGGATGTCTATTTAAATACGCATTCCGACAGTTTAATTTCGGCCACCGATTCCGTAGTCAGGGGGTAGGACTGCCGACTGTCATCACGACGGTTCTAGGTTCGATCCTCGGCTTGGGAGAGGTGTTAGTCTAGCGGCACTGATGAGTTGTGAAACAACGAAACAGGTCTGTATGTCGATGACTAAAATATATTTTATATTATATATATATATATATATATATATATATATATATATATATATATATAGATAGATAGGTAGATATTTTTTGTTATACATGAGTCGATGATTAAAAATATGAGGATACAATTCAAATCGTCAAATTAGTTATATGAAACGCAGACTATGCAGCATCTGACTTTATAAATAACTTCATATTTGCATTGTTTAACAGATTACACAAAAAATGCCGGACTTCAATTTTAGTTGACCTTTTTTAAATGTTGCATTTGCCTGTTCTGACCTTTGTCCATCACGATTGAAACAATAACAAATAATTAAATAAATTGAATTTGCAACCGTTGCCTGATTTTAAAATTCCCATGGAAACTTTTTATCTCCGAAATTTGCTTCACATAAAATGTTACATAATGCCATTTTTATCTAGAGCAACCCGTTATTTGCCTGTAAGTACTTCCTGGCATCACATTAAATGAAATGTATTTTTTTTTCTTTTTTCAGAATGACAAAGTCGATTATGTCGATTTGGGGGGCGCCTATGTTGGACCGACACAAAACCGAATATTACGGATGGCTAGAGAATTTAACGTAAAAACCTTCTTAACCAACGAAAAAGAGGATCTTGTCATGTATGATAAGGTAAGCCATGATAATATGATAATAGTTACGCAGACATTTTAGCGGGGATTAGCTGTTCAGTTCAGCCTAGATTAGAACTATTCCACTTACTTTTTTTATTTATTTAAAACGTGAATCAACAAGCCGACTCAAACGTAATGTTCCGCATTTTTCTTTTTTCGTTTCGGCATGAACGATCAATTTACGACCATCATCCAAGGTGAAAAGGAGTTTGAAAATATCAGGGGAAAAAAAAGGAAAGAAAAATTGGAAACAAATACAGGGCGGAACGGTAATATTTTCGCCCTAAAGAAAACAATATTACAGCTTTATTTTAAAACTTTTATTGAAAAATTAAATTCAGGTAACTTAGTTATATAGTAGAGCTGATATCTATCCAATGTAGCCACCTTCAGCCTCAATCATCGCTTCGAATTGGGAGCATGCTATTGATGTTCTCCACGGATGACCAAACGAAGTAGTCCAGAGGGTTCAGGTTGGGAAAGGCTGGGGGGGGGGGGAGGGGGCAGTGAGAGAAGGGTTCAAAGCCGTAGCACTTTTTCTGAAGCCAAGCCTGGGTCTCTTTGGACTTGTGGGCCAGCGCCGAGCCCTGCTACCACACCCAGGCTCTGCCAGTGCCCACCTAATTACACCAGGGAAGCACCACACTCTTAATAATATCTAAAGGTACACTTTGTGTTGACTTTCAAACCGACTTCAAAGATGTGAGGTAGCATGATGAAATCACACCAAAGAACAGGAAAGTTTGTGTTTATTAGCCTGGGCACGTCCATGTTATCCGGATTTGCATTTTGAGGGTGCCAACAATGGTCCTGTTGTCATAACTTGGATCAGTAGAGAGCATGAGTTGTACAGTGGCGCATCCCCGATCTCGTTGAATATTGTGCCACTTACAGACATGATAAAAGGCTTATAGTGTTCTTGGGATTTGTACACAACTGGCCAACTAGTGGTCTGCAACAAAAAGAAAACCAGTTTTCATCACATGGAAATGGAATCATGTCTTTTCTAGGGCGATAATTTTATCGTTCCAGACTGTATCAGAAATGATAAAAAATTAAATTGAAATTCCACTTCCTGCTCTGTTTTCCCAACAGAATCAACATGTAGAAATTTTTAATTTATATGTATAAACATCTTGCTGCTCAACTGCCCACCTAGATTAGGCCCTATAAATTTTTTTTTTTTTTTTTTTACACAGTGATCACCCCTTATCAAGGCCCGGAAGCCACTCAGGGATAAGGGTTATTGCAAGTACATTACGTTAGTGAGGAGATTTGCTGATATGTTTACTTAAGGGGGCGGTTCATTAGGAATTTGTTAACATTGGACTTGAAGACAACCAAGTTGTAGTCCGGAGGGAAGCAGGCAGACGGAACAGAGTTCCACAGGCGTGCAGTTGTAAGAAAGAAGCTTTGTTCATGGAATCCGCGTTTTGATTTAGGCACAGATATAGAGTGGGGGAAATTTTTCACAGTGGATTCAGCTAGACGGGTGTTTTTCGTGAAAGATTGGCGGGGGGGGGGGGACCAGAGATTGGAGTTCAGACGAGCATCTGCCATGGAAATAACGATAAAACAAGGACAGGCTCGCAACGTCTCTTCTGTGGGAGAGAGGTTGCAGGGTAGAGAAAAGGGCATCCCCCACTAAGCCACGAAGTCTATTTTGTACTCTGTCAAGGCAGGATAGGCTGTTTTTAGCAGCTCCTGCCCAGATATGGCAACAGTATTCCATCCTTGGACGTACTTGGCTTTTATATAGATAGAGAATTGTATCAGTAGTGAGATATCTTCTGGAGCGGTAGAAGGATCCCACTATCTTTCCAGCGACCTTGGCAACAGACTTGATGTACGTGTTCCATTTCAGATCAGGAGTAAAGGTCAAACCCAGAAGCTTGTCAAAACACGGGGCCTCACCCAGACGAGAGCCATCCATCACAATTTACTCCCTACCACAATAGCCTCTTACGCTCCAGTGGCAATATATCTTGCTTGGGTTAAATAAAAGCAAAATAAAAACAATAAAAAAAAGATGCTGGAGAAAAACGAAAGACATAATAAAACTTAATGAAGAAAAAGAAATTTATTTTACGACATATCTACTCTTTTGTGGGGTTTATTACCCAAGCATAATACCTCGTGTACGTGATTTATTGCATACGAGTAGTTGAACACAAATTGCTATGCAGTCTATAGAAGTGTAGTTGAAGTACGCGATCAACTATTTCTTCAACGAAGCTCTTCAAGGCCACCAGAGTTGTGGTTGGATGAAACATGGATGTGTCTGACTTTGTTTATGCAGATAATATCGTCCTGCTTGAACTGACTGGCGAGGAGATGCAAGTTGTGCTCAACCGAGGAGCAGACGGTCACTCGTGGTTTAGATAAGCACATCAATGACTCCAAAACAAAGATCGTGTCCTCGCTGAGTAACCAGGGTATTTGGCAACCGCACAAGTAGACGGATCACCTAAAAAGTGCGGTTTTTTGTATCTTAGCTCTACTATCACATCGATTGTGCAGGAAGTGGCTGCGATTGGAGAATGAATAGGAGCAGCATGGTCCACCTTCCGTCTCAACTCATCGCTGTGGTCATGACTGTAAAAATACGCTTGGACACTG
>NC_136506.1:107884406-107939406 GCF_053919585.1 Euprymna scolopes
AATTTTTGAGATGAGGATTGGTTATTCGTATTATTTGGATTTTTCGGACTACTATTCTCATCTTGATTGTTGTAAAGATTGAAGGTTCAATCCTCGGCGAGGGCGACCAAAAATACATTTGCGAATTACTTAGGACCTCTATCCAGTCATGGCTGCCGAAACGAGAACATGCTACTCCCGTGAAGTAAATAAAGAATTTAATTTGAAATTCAGTGCAGAAGCATTCTCGAGTTTTAAAGCCAGAGTTTACATCGACCGAAACGGTATTAAAATAATACACAAGATAAGAACAGTAGTCCGAAGAATCTAAATAATATGAAAAAGAAAAAACATCAAACTATTTTCACACATTTACATTTCAAATATTTTTTATGAATATTTTTAAGTTTTATATAAGAGCTCTGCGGGCCAAATTAAAGACTTAGACGAGCTGAATCTGATCTGCGCGCCGTAGTTTAGCGACTTCTGCCTTAGCATATTATTATAGAGATTAAATTACGTTTCTAACGCCAAATCTTTGTGCTCATAACCTAATATTATGCCAATAATAATTGCAACACTTTCTTTTTAGTGTATTTTTCGTGCCCATATCAAATTTCTTAAATAAAATTTGAAATCTATTTTCGTCTTTTTCCTTTTCCTCTCTTTTTTCTATCTCTTTCCTTTCGTTTACTAAAAACCCAAAACTCTAGTTAGTGATAGCCATTTTAAACACCGTCAAGAAAATACGACAAGTCATAGAACAATAGTGATATTTGATGATGTTAAGCAAATTTTTTCATCGATAATAATTTATTATTTTTATTCATTCAAACTGTTTCGTTCATTTCTAAATCGATTTCGTAACATGTTTGTTTATTATTGTATTATTGTACTTAGCAATTATACTTTTATTTTTAGGGAGTTTCTCACAAATTCCGGGGTGCTTTTCCAAAGCTGAGTTTTCTGGCTCAACTTGATATGAACAATCTATTCAGATTGATGGATAAAATGGCGGACGAGGTGAGTAGAACAAACGTTTCGTTTCATTATATGATCTGAATATTTTTATTTCTGTTTTTTTTTTTTTAGATGTTGCTTGATAATTTGGATTATTTGAATTATTCAGACTACTGTTCTCATCACCATTGTTACTTTCACACCGATGTAACCTCTGGCCTTTATATATCTTGTCGAACTTACGAATTTTTTTCTGTTGAATTCTGTAGAAGTCTTAAGTAATTCGTAGTTGTATTCTCTGTAAGGACCCATGGCGTAACGGATAAAATAGTAGGTAAATTCAACTCCAAGTGATATTCATCTGGAGGTTGAGAATTCAATCCTCAGAGGATGCGATCCTAAGAATACAGATGGAGACCAGATATTAGGGTCGCGAGGATGCAGTCATAATGGCTAACTACTGTTGGATTCTGAAGAGAGGCCTCCCTTCTGCTGAGCATTCCAGGTGTTTGAAGAAACGGAATTTCAAGAATATTTGGAGTGTCCTTAAAGATTGTTCAATGTAAAGATAGAATGACTACGAAGAAAACTTTTATGAGAAAATCTGGAAGTTGAGGAATAAAAACGCGCCAAAGCTTTTATTAGAACTCTCAAATCTCAAATCTTGTAGGATCCAACCAAATCCATAATAAAAATGGCAAAAAGGTATAATAGCAAAATCATTAAAAATGCAGTAAAATATGGATTGAAGTTAAAATCTTACATGAAAAAAAAACCCCACCAAAAACACTTGTTGACACAAAGAAATGAAAAAGAAAAAACCCAAAAGATCGGAAAGGTGCAATAAAAATGATAAAATTATTCCATGATTCAAGAAAACGTCTTCCGTTCTCATCTTGCGTGTGATTTTCACAACGTTTCAGTCGATGTAACCTCCGACCTTCTGAAGGCGTTTCTGTCAAACTCGGGAATTTAGACAGGATTCTCAGTGCGACCGAAAAATACAATTGTGAATTACTCAGGATTTCTATGCAATCATGGCTGAAGGAACAAGAACATGCTACCTCCGCGAAGTAAATAAGGGGTTCCGTTCGAAATTCGGTCCAAATTCTCGAGTTCGCCAAAATACACCCAAAGAAGATCAGAGGTTACATCGACCGAAACGTTGTGAAAATCATACTCAAGATGAGAACAGTAGTCCGATGAATACAAATAATTCATCTAACCAATCCTCATCTAAAAAATTCAGAAACGTCAAAAAGTCTTCCATTGTAATGATCGTCTCAAATGAAAAGATCTTCATCGTCGATGCTATTCTGAACTGTAGAAATACGGCATAAATGAAAGATTTATCGCAAAGTTAACACCTGAACTGTAGAAGACATTCAAAACAAAACATTCTGCACAAGTGATGGCTATTCGTATTGTGGCTTCTGATAGAAAAAAATATATATGATCTATATATCTATAAAAGTGAGAATGTGTGTGTGAGGACACTTCTCAACCTATATACTCAACGAATTTTTTTATCTACAGATTTGAAATTTAGTATATAGGGTGTTTAGACATGTGGAAAACTTCTTAATCGGTTTTTATCCAGAAAAAAAAAAAAACGGCTTGTAAGGGGTCAAAATTGAAAAATTGCTACGTGGGGATCGTCGATTTTTTTTTTTTTTTTTACTTACAAGAAGAGAAATGTTTAGAAAAGAACATAATACTCACATGCACATTTCTTAGTTTCTGTATGAATTAAAATATAATATTTATGCGTATTTTACGACCAGGTAATACCGGGCGACCTGCTAGTATACCTATAAAAGTGAGAATGTGTGTGTGAGAGGACAATTCTCAACCTATATACTCAACAAATTTTTGATCTACAGACTTGGGATTTGATATATAGCGTATTCAGATACGTGGAAAACTTTTTAATCCGTTTTCATCCGAAAAAAGGGCTGCTAAGGAGTCAGATTTTAAAAATTAGTACGTGGAAGTCATCGAATTTTTATCTGTTTGCTAACTGTTTCACGAATGCGCATGCGTGAATAGTTCACATTGCACATTACTTATGTTAAGAATAAGTAATGTGAAAACACTTTTAAAATACGTGTCATGCTGGTCTAATGGATATCGTACTTGATTCTTTCACTGTCTTTTAGTTTTGATTTCGATTTCAGCTCGAGTATTTTTTTTTTACTTACAAGAAGAAAAAAACATAATACTCGCATGCACATGGCTCAATTTCTGTATGAATTGAAATATATATTTATGCTTATTGTACAACCGGGCAACGCCGAGCGGCCTGCTAATAATCCATAAAGCTGATGAAAATATCAATGTTTATACTTACCACAAGACTCTGTGACACCAAGTATTGCCATAGCTTGGAGCAATTTATTCCGATCATAATTATGTATCGATACAGGGTGCTGTTGCAGTTCACACAGCTACAAATATATGGCTAGCAGTTCAGCGCAACTCGGGGTACTGTTCATAACTTTATGTGCATATATATATATATATATATATATATATATATATATATATATATATATATATATATATATATATATATATATTAAAATGTTTGACTCATGTCCAAGTAACCTACATCAAACATTTCAAGTGTTTAGACCAAAAATTGGCGGATGAGTTTGGTAGAGTCTGCAAAGGTAAATTATACATATATATATATATATATATATATATATATATATATATATATATATATATATATACAAACATATATACATATATATATATACATACATATATATACACGCATGCATATACATATATATATATACATACATATATATACAAACATATATACATATATATACATATATATATATACACATGCATATACATATATATATATATATATATATATATATATATACATGCATATTTATATGCATATATTGTGTATATTTAGGCAGCATTTTCTCATTTAGACAAATGTTATTGAATAGCACGGAATTATTCTGTTTTACAATGTTCCTTTTTATCTTCTCCAATCTCCGAATAGTCCTTTTTGTGTTCTCTCCTCCTCCCTAACTTTCAACTTTTTCTGACACGCAACTTGCTGTGTCAACGGACACATTTGCAAACTACTTTTTTCGACACACAAAAATTAACTTATAAACAGACTATTTTAACTCCTCCCACCCACTAACGCAATCCACTGTTCTGGTAAAATACGACCCACCTTAATCATTCCAAATTTATATTGTACATTGTCTATAAATCCAGCTGTAGTAATTCGATTTCTCCACTTTTATCCTTCTTTTTTAGAGAGTTCGCAACTTTTATAGCTTTTTTTTTTTTTTTTTTTTTTTTTTGGGAAGAGCTTAGTGTTTTCTTTTTTATGGCATCGAATGGTTCAGGGTCGCCTGACGAAGTCTCATTGACTGAAACAGATAGCTGTTTGTAACGACCAAATGTAACTGTTTACCCTCGAATAAATAATAAATCGAGCACTATCTAACAACCTCGTTGTATTCATTAGTCCTTACTTTTGAACATTTACAACCTGAATATATATATATATATATATATATATATATATATATATATATATATATATATATATATATTGTATTTATTTGCTTCCCCACCAAAGCAAATTAGGCACAAGGCCGTTTTTTATGTGGGGTAAAAACCAGCTCCCCTAAAAGTAGGCAAAAAGGGGGCACCCTGGTTACCAAAAATAATAATTGTCCCAGTATAGAGAGGTTCTCCTCCATTGACTGGTACAAATTATCTTTAGTGCAGCATCTGCAGAACAGATACTACACTTTGATCCCGGCCCGAAATACAGTTATATTTTTGTATTGATATACATATTAAACATCTTTTTTTCTATTTATTTAAAAAGAAAATACAACTTTGCTTTTTTTTTTTTTTTTTTTTTTTTTTTTTTTTTTTTTATATATGGGTCATGGAATTACATTCATCTACAAAAGACTGAGCTAATTTGCATATTTTTTTAAACGTTCATTTTAATTAATTCCCTCTTAGTTATTTTTCGGTTTTCTGATGGGATGATCATCTTTAGTTAACTATTACGTGTAATCATATTCATGCAGTTATTTCACATGATTTATACTTGCGTAAGATTTGCGTAAAAAGGTTATCGTAAACAAAAACCTCTTTCTATATATATATATTTATGTATGCGTGTGTATATATATATATATATATATATATATATATATATATATATATATATATATATATATATATATATATATATATATATATAATATTTCTGTAGATGACGCTTCACAGAACGTCTGAAATGCATTAAAAACGATTTCAATGATTTAAAAACATTATTACAATGATCTAAACATAATTCTCAATGAAAAACCAAGACACGGAATAATAAAATAATGTTAAAAAATACACATTGTTGGTGACTACCCCCTTATATATATATATATATATATATATATATATATATATATATATATATATATATATATATATATATATATATATATATATATGAAATAAAATGGAGGTGGAAGGACCTGGATACTCAACGTTTCGCCCGATTTATGCGGGCTTCTTCAAGAGGGATGGTCATTGACCTTGAAGAAGCCCGCATAAATCGGGCGAAACGTTGAGTATCCAGGTCCTTCCACCTACATTTTATTTCATATCGTCGGATTTAATCCAGCTCAACAATCATATATATATATATATATATGTATATATATATGTATGTTTTTGCTCTACAGGCATGAAACTTCATATGTAGGGTATTCGAACCCATACGAAATTTTATATTTGTGTTTTAGCCGGAGAAAATCGGTGCAAAAGTCTGAAAATTAAAAAAATGAAATTTGCCAAATTATAGTCAAATGACGGCATTACGGATATGCATAACGTAATAACTGTTAGTTCATGATTTAATCTTTAGACTTGCAGAAAACATGTCTTCATAACTCAGACATTAACGCCAAAGGAAAAAGTAAATCGTTAGTTAAACGTTTTGGTTTTGATTCTCGGTGGTGGCGCACGAGTGATTTTTTTTTTTAACTTTTAAAATCATTACTATATATTAGATGCAATATAATATAATATAATATAATATAATATGATATGATATAATATAATAATAAATACAAAATCTGCATTAATCAAAATATCATATTTAAGCGTAGTTTACAACCGCTCAATGCCGGATGGCCTGCTAGTATATATATATATATATATATATATATATATATATATATATATATATATATATATATATATATATATATATATATATATATATACTAGCAGAAGTACCCGTCGTTGACTGGGTTCAAAAACAGCCTACATAAAATGGACTGTGATTGATGAAAGTATGGTAGGTTATGAAAAGGAGGGGTTGTAAAAAGATAGGTTTTGATACTCAAATATTTTACCCTAAGTAAAATATGATGAAAGTAAAGATAATTTTCGCGAAAATATATTTTTTTATATCAACTTTGTTTCCATTCGTAGCCATGAGTGACCAACAAAATGATGTTTCCTTACAAAGAGAAAATGTTATATATATAATAATATAAATATACAAGAAATAATTGTTACCGTTGTCAGTAAAAGTTACTTTTATGGTAGAAAAGTTCATTGGTTTGCATTTTTAAGTAGTTTGTAAAAAAAAATTTTTTTTTTAATTCACGAAACAGTTAAAAAAAATCAAAATGGCAGCGACTTTGAAATGGAGAGCCTGGTTTACAATTTGAAGGAGGGACACCTGAGCATTCTGTGTTAACAATTTAAGAGAGTCAACGTAAGGAATATTTATAAACATATTTTTAATGTTTTCCATTATTTTGTACTTGAGGAATATTCGATTATGGCATGTGTAGTTTATATAAAAACTCATTTAAGTAGTTATCGCCTCAAATTTCGTTTTAATTTCGGTTCGCTGAAATTATTTCAAGAGCATTAAAAACTATTTCAAAACAAACAAAAAAAAATGAACTGAACTTTTATTGACGATGGAAACAGTTATTTCTTGTATATTTATTTTTTAGGGTAGTCGTTTGTTGGCTTTTCTATTAAACACTCTTACTAAATAATATCGACGAAATATCGAAAAACAAAGAAACAAAAACAGTTTTAAAAAATAATGAAGCTTTACTTACTTCAGTAAAATAATCCGAAACAGCAAAATGGGATATTAAAAAAGTAAAGGCGTAATTACTTTAGTTTTTTAAAGCAAAGAATCGATATAAATATGAATAAGAAGAAAATGGCGCCCTTTTCAAGCAG
The DNA here is from genome assembly GCF_053919585.1 of Euprymna scolopes. Lineage (NCBI taxonomy): Eukaryota > Metazoa > Mollusca > Cephalopoda > Sepiida > Sepiolidae > Euprymna > Euprymna scolopes. Next base: position 107,891,622 of record NC_136506.1, read on the forward strand.
AAGAGCTTCGTTTCAGTTTTACAGTATTGAACGGTGTAGTATTGCGCCGTCGGATTCAGGGTTGTACTATTGTAATGTAAAGAACACGCAGAAAGGGTTGTAATCAACTGAATTCATTCTAGCACACTAACAAAAAACGCTTAAACAGATATATGAATAAAAATAAAAAGGTTATGTAAATGTTTTTAAAAAGACACGTAATCACGTGAGCAGGATTTTTTTCCTTCTTTTGACACGATAACAAGTAACGTTCTTTTTTATTATTTATCTATTTATCTATTTTCGAAAGAGTGCCGTGTGCAAGCGGAGAAGGAAAAAAACAGAGTTATGCAAAATTTGTGTCGAGAATTGTCTAAAGTTCCGACTTTTTTTTTTGCTTTCACTTTAATAAGAACGTGAATTTATGAGATGATTATATTCGACACAATATGATTCAACTCCCCAAAATTAATAAAAGCTAACGTGAATTAAGATTAAAGTTAAGGTGTTATTGTGGACCCTCACCCTTTTAAAAAACCTTGTTAAACTTTGTGACATATTTACATTCTATGTAGGTCAGGCGCGAACGAACACCCAATAATTTTATTATACCATATTTCTTCAAACTGAAACATAATTATCAAAGTATACTTACGCAAACAGATATGAAAAGTGTTTGTTAAAGTTTGTGCCATATTTCTATGGAGTACAGGCGCGTACGCAGACCCCACACTTTTATTATACCATCCCTATTTAAGTTGAAACATACTTATCAAAGTATTCTTATGTACATCTATATCAAAAACACTTGTAAACGTTTTTTTTTTTAATTTTTTATTTCCATCGCAGACCCGACAATTTTTATGAACCACCGTTCTGCCAGATCAAACATACCCATTCCTGATCCTCGATACATCTATCATTATATGTAATCAGTTTTTTAAAATAGTCAACCATATAGGAGCCTATTCGTGACCACACACACACACACACACACACACACACACACACACACACACACACACACACACACACGTTCAGCTTTATATTATATATATATATATATATATATATATATATATACATATATATATATATATATATGTGTGTGTGTGTGTGTGTGTGTGTGTGTGTGTGTGTGTGGTCACGAATAGGCTCCTATATATGTGTGTGTGTGTGTGTGTGTGTGTAAATTATTGGCAACAATCGTATTTAAATACGACAAAAACTGTAAGTGTTAATGAACAAATATTGTTTGAATTGTAGTATAAATATTATAAGGACAATAGTCTGAAGATAACCAATATAAACAATAACTTAATCCCCTCCCCATAAAAAAAATCAGAGTGCAATTTCTCCATTTCGTTTACACAAGATTTATTTTGTGACTAATCCGGCCATTTTTATTTCTTTCTTTTACAGATTCCCGTGTCAGAACCATGGAAAGCCCCCAAAGCCCGTGAATGGGACACGATGACAATGAAAGCTTTTTATGATAAAGTTATTTGGACCAAGTAAGGAGAAACATCTGTCTATTAATGATGGGCCGATAACAACATTTTTCCGATTTCAATAAATTGCCGATTCTATTCTATATTCCTGATTCTGATACAATGATCGATTCCAATTCCCATTTAAATCTTTAAATATTTAGCTATAGAGCATATTTTAATGTTTAAATTATCCTATAAACCTATATATGCATATATTTTCGCAATGTAAAAATACACTTGTGTGGAGGTCTGTGCTCTATAAATTTTAGTTTTACTGCTAATTTAAAAATCAATGAATATTCATCATTGTATCATTAATAACAGCAATGGTAAATTAAGTTTAAAAAAGACAAAAATATAAATAAAAGATAAAAGTAAATAAATAAAAGAAGCGTTTTTAGCATGGGAAAATAGGCACCATTTTTTCTGATGCCACAAAAAGTCCCGATTTTTTAGATTCTTGATTCTGATTCTGATTCTGATTACTCGTCTCAACACTATCTCTCTATATAAATGACAGCCATCGTTCCTCTGTTTATTCGCGTTACACATGTTCTTCATCCAATTCACATGTAAAATGTCTATACCAATTAGAAATCACCGTACCCAAGGATTGTTTTATAGTAAAGACGTTATGATATTAATTGATTTTCTAATCAAAACATTAAATTCTGGTTTCAGGACCAGTCAAACGTAACCTACAAAAAAAAAAAGAAAAAAAAATTCTTTATTTTTATTTAACAAATATTTGATGTTTCATATTAAAATTTGTAAAATCAGTTTATAATTTAATTTGATAATGAAATAAAAAAAGTTTAAATAAAAAACTAAATTACTAAAAAAATGCACAGCGCTCCTGTTGCCGATACACGTAAGTTATTTATCTTGGAAATTTTCGAAACATTCTCATAATAAATAGAAGGCTTTAATAACTTTGGGATACTATGGCCGTCTCCTCTCTCTCCCCTAGATAAGACCTCCGGAAATGGGAAGAAATGATCCATTAGCAGAGAAAAAGTTTAGGAAGTGAGACTGGTAAAAAGACGATGGGATGGTCGCCAATTTCTTTCTGAACTCTCGAGACATTAAGACGTTTCATGGCCAGTGGTCTGTTTCCAATCAACCACTCCCAACTGCTAGGATAAGTGCAGAAGTAGCGAGTTTCTATTAATCAACTGTGGCGGTGTCTAAGACAAAAAAGTGGATATGAAATTTCTGATTTTGGATCAATAAATTTAGGAGTCAGAGTTAGTTTTTTATGGAAAACACTCCAGATAGGCATAAATCCACTTTATGTAAATAGCTAAAAAATACTACTTCAATGTCAAAAACTTGCCAATGTCAGATGGTATAGATTCTGACCTAGAAAACAATAATTCTTCCCTCTTTGTCAGAAACATCGCTCATGGAATATAATGACTAAAGAACAAAGTAAGGGAAGCGAGAGTTACACGACTGTCAGTAGTAAAGTTTGGACAGATTTTCAGTTTGGGATAGTAGATGACGGTTGGCAGTTCAAAGGTCTCTTGAGAGCGATCGGAGATATTGAAATCAAAGTTTGGTAAGAATAGGTGGAACCGAGAAAATAATCACTAGGGACCAGATAGCTAGCAACGTTTGGAGTTCCTTTATCTACTCTGTGTTATAGTATCACACACACACACACACACACACACACACACACACACACACACACACACACGCGCGCGCGCGCGCACGCACGCACACACGCACGCACGCACGCACGCACACACCCACAACTAAATGAGTTCTTTGTAGCCTGGATCCAGGCTTGGATAGGATATAGATGTCTTTGTAGATGTACTAAGATATAATATCACACACACACACACACACACACACACACACACACACACACACACACACACACACACACACACACACACCTAAATGAGTTCTTTGTAGCCTGGATCCAGGCTTGGATAGGATATAGATGTCTTTGTAGATGTACTAAGATATAATATCACACACACACACACACACACACACACACACACACACACACACACACACACACACACACACACACCTAAATGAGTTCTTTGTAGCCTGAATCCAGGCTTGGATAGGATATAGATGTCTTTGTAGATGTTACTAAGATCTAGTATCACACACACACTCACACGCCCCCCCCCACACAACTAAATGAGTTCTTTGTTACCTCGATCCAGGCTTGGATAGGATATAGACGTCCTTGTAAATGTACCAAGTTCGTGTGTTGACAAGAAAATAACGTTATAAAGATGACGAATGAGAAAACTGGACAAAAATTATTGTGAATAAAAAATGCTGAATTGTTAATGAAAGGAAAGGAAATAAAGTCAACGAACAAAACATGTTTATACATTAACAATTTTACAATTTAGACGCGGAGCATATTTGGAATGAGTAAATAGTTCGTTAGAAAAGTTGGAAGTTCTTGTTTAAAACAAGTTCAACGACAAAAAAAGACACAAAAAGTGTGTATGTCTATGTTTGTTTTTTGTTAGTGTGTTTATGTGTGTAGGGCTGTGATAATAGAATATTCTTTCCTTCGTTTTGATTGTTGAGTATATATCCGTTAATATCTTATATGTTTTTTTTATGTAGATTGATGTGGTTTTCAGTTGATTAACTGTGCCTAATTGTATTGGATATATACTCAAGAGTCAGAAGAATGAAAAGAATATGCTGTTGTCACAGCCCTACTAATAAGCGATGCAGCATTATGCGTGCGTATTTGCCCTCGTTTTATTTCTCTCTTTTTCAATTTTCTTATCATTTTGTTTTTGCTGGGTATGGTGCATCCTACCGGATGCCAGACATCCACCTGCAATTTTAGACATTCCAACCGAGAGATCTTTCTAAGATTGTAACTATCCCTTTAAGTGCAATTGTTTGTATCTCTCTTACAATTGGTTCACCGGGTATGTCTGCCAGATAGTTTTTGAAATTCTTTTTCATAAATCCTATTGCTCCTATAATTACTTCCTGAGATTCCACTTTCTTTTTTGTGTCGTACATAAGACCTTGGCATTTCGTTATCGTCTACCTCTTCGCTCTGATTAAACCAGGACCATTGGATACACTAACTACTACTAGGGTTGCTACTTTCTCCCATTTGTCTGATATCACTATGTCAGAGTTAACAGCTCTGTTTTTCAGTACGTAGCTGTAAAAAGTGCATACTCACAATAGCTGATCTATGACTTATTTCTAACAGTTCTTTCTTGTAAATGTTCACAGTACCTGCTGATACACTGGATATTTACAACCACGTTGGTGGGCTGTTTTTTTTCCACTCTTCACGGAACCAAATGGAGAGGCTAACCCTAAGTCCCCGTGGCTACACTTTTATCTTCGTCTAGTGATGGATCCTTCAAAATATAACCGGCACTTGCTACTAGAACTACCGCTCTGATGCTCAGAGCGCACAAAACGAGCAAGACCCTAAGTCTGGGTGGCAACATTTTTCACTTTGGTCGGCTGAGTTCTTTTTTGTAGATGCTCTAGTGTCGCTGTTATATTGCTTCGCTCCATGCAATCTGAACTGGTTGTCAGTGCTGCAAATGTAAAAGAGAGGGGAGGTGCGAATGAACTGGAAATCCGGGCCATCAAAAAAAAAAAAAAATGGATGACCTGGTCCTATGACACAAGTCGGTTTATCGGTCAGACGTTGAATAGAGCAAAGTTCGGATGAACTTAAACCCTGACCGACAAAAATGAAACCCGGGAATAAGATGACGTAAGTCGGCCGCAAATAAGACCAAATGCAAACATCAACAGCGTCAGAATGTGGGTCGATGATGTAAATTGGTTAACGGGAAAATTCATAAAAAGCAATGATAAACAAGAATCAATTCAGTCAGAGTGACAGCAGGAAGGGAAGGACAGGCGACGCTCAACTGCCTGTCACGGTCGCAACCACACCCTTTCCACCTACACTATCTCCACCACCACCTCTACCGCCGATTATGTGTATATAAATGTTTATTAAATAAACAAAGTTGTTTTATAACAAATCGTCTCGTTATTCATTAATAAATGAGCAGCGGTCATTCCATTCACTAGACGACTTACAACAAACATATATGCATCAATGTCAAACAAACTATCTCTATATCTATCGAGATATTCAAAAATCTCGGATAGTGAAAATACAGGCTGGGTGCTAATAAAATAGACGTCACCGCCATACCAACCAGTATATAACACAAATAACTGTATTTTCTAATCAAAGCAATTCAATAATCAATGATAACTCAGAGATCATAGTCATATAAACGAGAATACTTATTCAGAAGATCTTGCAAGTACATTTTGTGCAAAGGAAAGTTAAACTATTCTTTGGGTTCTTAATGGTTTTAAGATGCAAGATTTTTTTCAACTTGGATTCTTTCAGATGGTTTCTAAGTCAAAGGAGGCAGAGCTTTTCCACTTAGCTCTTTTAGAGGATCAGTTTTTATGGTACAATCATGGTGACACACTGGTTCTCGCCAGATCAGTGAAGTTAAGCAATGTCGAGCTTGGCCAGTACCAGATGGATGACCATTTGAGAAGACGATGTGCTTTTAGACGAGGTAAAATACCAGGTTGAGCAACTGGCATGGTCTTTCGCTCTCTCGAGGATAGATGGGCCTCTCTTAAGCTGTGGTAGCAAACCCATCTAGTGATGGCGTTACAATAAAAAATACCCTTGATAGCCCTAGTGAAGCATCAAACGGACAAGATTTGAATTACACTTTAAACTCGTGTACTGAATTCAATCTATGCTGCATGTTCCTTTCCTTTGGGCTAAAGTCCAAAAGTGATGCATACTCTTCAACGGCCAGCAATCAAGTTCTTTATTTGCCAAAAATAAACGGTTTTTTTTAAATCAATTTGTGGTTTCTCCTTCTCTCTAGGCCAGATTACCATTTCACCCTCTGTCGTTTAGAGATTACCATTTCTCCCTCTGATCTATTTCTTTTTTTTTCTCTCTCTAAAATCCTTTATCCTCTACTTTCTCTTAATCCATATCTCTTTTATTCTCCTTCCATCTCTCTCTCTCTCTCTCTCTCTCTCTCTCTCTCTCTTTCTCTCTCTCACGGTGCCTTTCTATCTCTTTCTTTCTCTTAACAAGCAATTCGATTATCTACCTCCATGGATAGGCTGTTGCTTGATATGCATCTATGAATCTTTCGTTATCTTTTGTTTTCAATTTCGGTTTTCATATTCCACAGATGGCTATAATGATCTTGTGTACATAAATGCAAATATTGTGTTGCCCAAATATCTATTTTACCTCGTTGAGACATGAAGTTTTTCTACAATATCGCAATAAAAACATATTCTATCATTTCCCTGAAATCTGGGCTCTCTTAAACCTAGTGTCAAACACCCTACCTTATCCTTAGCCTGTAAGCAATTTGATACTGCCCGGCACATTCAACATATTCATCTTTTCATAGATGGTTCAATGGAGATCAGATTGAAATAACTTGCACGAAACAAATACGATCTTTAAATTAACTGAAGTGATGAGATTAAAAACACACGTGTGGTGTGTATGATTTTTATTACTTAAATTGATAAGAAAATGCAATCTACATTTCATAATAGAAAAACGTACAGCTGTCTATTGATAATACGAAAATATGAAATCTTAGACACACACACACACACACACACTCTCTCACACACACACACACTAGTAGTCCATGGAGTATTAGTCACTAAGATGATTAACAAAAAACACATCGTTATTTGGCTGTCTAATTTCTATAACACACACACACACACACACACACACACACACACACACACACACACACACACACACACACACACACACACACACACACACACACACACACACACACACATATATATATCAGCTGGGAAATGTATTAGAGAACTTTTTTTTCGGAGGCGGGGAAGCTTCTCTTGGCACTAAATACATAAATCAAATTAAATAGTTGGATATTGTTTATATTGTAAAAATAATTGATTGTTCATTCTTTTATGAAACTGAATATTAAAAAATGTTAGCTAAAAAGAATAAACAATACAAAATAAAAATACATTGTTAAAAAAATAGGTTAGGTTAAAAAATAGGTTAGGAGAGGACTCTTTGTTTGCAGAAGCATGTTTTGGACAAACGTGTATAGCCACGTGAATTGGTCACGTTTGGGAAACACACTTCTCACGTCATAACAAAAGGACGATTCGCCATAGAATTCAATATGTTCAAATTTCAGAGAGTTAAGTCTGCTAGTCAGTCAGCAGAGATCAGGAGAGTCAGTCAGTTGGCAGTCAATGGCCAGCTGCCCCTTTGGAAGCGAAGTGTAGAAGCTTAAACTATGTAGATACCAAATGTGAATTCCTGACGTCATCAACATTCGACCGGTCCAATGAATAAGGAATCACCATCTATATTTTGTAACTGTTTGTCTTCGTGTCAAAAGTTTTAAAAGTAAAAAAAAAATATTTGGGTGCCATCAACTAGAATCGAAACCGAAAGCAAAACTGTAGTATTCAAAGCTGGTGACGTTACCACTGTACCAACGTGAAAAGCATATAATCTAATTAAAAATACAATATTAAAAATAATAAAAGAAGAATGTACAAAATGTATGACGATTTTTTCAATTTTGACCCCTTAAAACTATTTTAACTGCTAAAGACCCATAAAAGAACGGTCCATAAAAAATCCAATCATTTAAGGCCCCTAGCGCCGCTCTGCGACTTTTAGTTTCAGAAGAGATAGTTTTAAATATGGAGATAGACAGACTGACGAGCAGAAAGAGAGGCATATAGCCTTATATATATATATATATATATATATATATATATATATATATATATATATATATATATATATATTATAAGGTAAAATTAAAAGCCAAGAACAATGCGAGATTTTTTTTTATATAGAGTAAAATTAAATGAAAAGAAAAGAAATAAATTTCTTTTTTTTTGTTGTTGTTTGTTTTTTCTTTTTCACACAAATTTTAACTCTAAACAACAGTAATTTTTTTTTCTGTTGTATTCAATGGTGTTATAAATCTCAATATATTTCAGACTTATTAGTCCTTTTTCAAGAGAAGACAGCGGAAGAGTGTTCAAAATTGGAAAAGCAGCCGCAGAGTTTGCCACGTGATACCGCGAAATATAGAACAAAAAATGACTCGAATCTTTAATTATTTCAAAAAATACTCCCACACTAAACAATAGACTGGAATTGAGCTCCGCTTTTATAATATAAGTTTAAAACATAAGAAAAACAATAATTAAAAAGAAAAAGAAAAAAAAACCTTGCTTGAATAGTCATCTCCCTTGATTCACAAACGCAACAAGTATTTCAAACATCAACTGATTTATTTTAACGTTCTCCTAACGTCATTTTTTGTTCTATATTTCGCGGTATCACGTGGCAAACTCTGCGGCTGCTTTTCCAATTTTGAACACTCTTCCGCTGTCTTCTCTTGAAAAAGGACTAATAAGTCTGAAATATATTGAGATTTATAACACCATTGAATACAACAGAAAAAAAAAATTACTGTTGTTTAGAGTTAAAATTTGTGTGAAAAAGAAAAAACAAACAACAAAAAAAAAGAAATTTATTTCTTTTGTTTTCATTTAATTTTACTCTATATAAAAAAAAATCTCGCATTGTTCTTGGCTTTTAATTTTACCTTATAATTTTCTTCAACAATGCTTCAAGCAAACTACAACCTACTTATATATATATATATATATATATATATATATATATATATATATATATAATACTTAAAATTTTTAAATATAATCAGATATAATACTTCCATTTTTAATGCTATTGCTTTTTGTTATTTTCTTTCTATTTGAATTTCGTTTTCTAATATATAAAAGGCTATATATCTCTCTGTCTGCCCGTCCGTCTGTCTATCTCCATATTTAAAACTCTATCTCATCGAAACTAAAAATTGCAGAGTGGCACTAGGGGCCTCAAATGATTGGATTTTTTATGGATCGTTCTTTTATGGGTCATTAGCCAGATGAAATAGTTTTTAAAGGGTCAAAAAGGGGTCAAAAGTGAAAAAAAAATCGTTATACTTTTTGTACATTCATCTTAGTTCATTTTTATCAGTTCATTTGCGTGTCACATTGGTACAGTGGTAACGTCACCAGCTTTAAATGCTACAATTTTGCTTCCGTTTTCGATTCCAGCTGATGGTACCCAAATACTTCTTCTTTTACTTTTAAAATCCCGACTCTATAATAATATACATGAAATCTGGACAAATTAAATATCATATTTAAGTGTATTTTGCGACCGGGCAAAGCCTCTCCCTCCCCTGTTAGTAATATATACGAAATATGGAACAATTAAAATATCACAATTTAAGCGTATTTTCTTCTTCCGCTAGTTTTAATATAATTTCTTTCTCTTTTCAGAACTTGTCGAAGATTTGCAGATATGTTTGTCAATGTAAACGTTACTGTTGAACCATATGAATGCTCTCTGCTATGGTTTCTAAATTACATCCAACGTTGTGGTGGAACCAATCGAATATTTAGTACAACGAATGGCGGCCAGGTAAATAATAGACGACCCCTCCCCAGCTATAAACATTTACTAGTCGCCCCTCTTGAATAGTGTCCAAAAAAGAACCTTTAATCTTATAGGTCCTACACTGTCATTTAAGCTCGAATTTCTGTCCCCTCACCGCAAAGTTGTTAGCTTATGCTTCTTTTACAAACACTTCAACGGAATGAGGAACTTGCTGCAATTTTGCCCCCCCCCCTCTCAACGTAAATACTCCCGATTAACCCGACGATAGAGGTCTTTAGATGTTGGAAGGTTTTCTACTCGAACCGCTTGCCTGTAGAATTCTCTCCTTGATCCCTGTTTCTTCGGCTGTAGTAACATGCAGGAGTTTAAATGTGATGTGAACAAATATTTCGATGCTCAACTACATGTTGAATTTCCTCCTCTTCTCAGAGAAGGTATAAATGTCTCACCACGAAATAAAATACAAGTTTTTTCTATCTTAACAGCAGAATAAAATTCTATCTCATGTCGTCCACTCTTCCCGTGATAGAAATATCGAAAATTAAAGAACACAAAAAAAAAAAAACGCACAAAAAAAAGAACAGAAAGATACAAATAAATCATCAAATTTGAAAAAAAAGGACCTTTTTATAGAGATTTTAGTGTTGCCTTCTCTTCTGCCAGTGACTATGCAGACATTCTGGGATACTGATATTTATCATAGTTTATCATCGATCTTAAGTTATTGTTAACTCATGCAGTTTGCTCCAAGACGTCTAACTGACTGCCTACTCCTCTTTCACCCCCTCCCCTTTAGCTATGTGATGTCATATCCGCTTCTGGTACATAGGAGATCAAACTGACATCCGAGTACACATTTAGCTGACTTCGACTGAACTCTATTTTCTGTAATCCTAAACCAAGAAATATTATACTTGCCAATATTTAACACTTCTCACTTAAGTTGCTCCCATAAATCACATCCCTAATTCACAGCAGCCCCTTATGTCTCTGTAACAGTGTGTTTTGTTTGTGGTGAATTGAAGTTAAAACTAAAAAGTTTTAAAATGGCTTTTTTCCACATTAAGTTAAATTAACCAGTTATGAAGAATTCCATTAGAAGTTAAATATTTGAGTTAGAGATATGTACCAAAATGCTGTATTATTTAATGTTGAATTCTTTTTTTCAATTTTCGTATCTGTTTGTTGAAGCTGGGGTATGGGGCTTTCTACCGGATTCCAAACATTCATCCGCCATCATTCCAACCGAGAGATCTTTTTAAGATTTTAACCGTCCCTGCAGGTCTGTGTGATATCCTAATGAATATAGTATAGTCATTTATACTGTAATAATGTTGGATCTCGATATAGGCTGTTAAAAATTATTTGGATATTTATATCTAACTTGTGCATTAAAGGCAAAAACACTTTTGTTTAAGAACAATCGTTTTTTTGGGGATAAAGGTAGTGACAAACCAAACAAAAATAATTATTACATTCAATCAAATAGTCATTACAATTTCAAATACAACAAAGGGATACTTGGTCGGTTTCTTGTGTGATTTCCAAGAAACTGCTGTTCTGGAAGGTGTTTTCTTTGTATAAGAAAGTCAGTTTAGCAGAGGTGAGGTGCTCTTCCCCTCTTTTTTTGTTAATAAAAATTAACTTCCTCCAATATTTGAGAGTTCCTTCTCTGTTGAAAGTTCTTTTGTGAGAGTTTATATAGAACCTCTCCTCTTGCTTAAAGGGTGCAAAAAGCAACATAAATTATAATAAACTCATTTATGCGAATTATCAAACATTTTATTCAGAATATTTCCAACAAGTTGAATCAAAAATGAAATAAACTGATATCTCACCATATTCATTTAATCTCATGTCTGTTCACATGCATTTCTTTAGATCAACGATTAAATATTTGAAATAATTATCTTGTGTGTCTTTTTTGGACGGGATCGGTTTATTAGATTTCTTGTAGTTTCAGATTCGTAGTGTTCTTTCCATGCTTTTTTAAATTTATATTGCGACATCTATGTAGCTGATTAGCGTTCATAGTTTATGTGGGTTGGGTTTCAATATTTGAAAAGTTTCTTTAAAATTTCAGCTGTTTTCATTATTGAAGTCCGTTGCATAGTCTTGCCCTTCCCTGTGATTTTATTTTCTTTTTTTTTTCTTTTAAAGTTTCTGGTAGTATTCTCATTACTTTTACGGTTATTGATATTATAGTAACTTTCTTCATGTGTATTTGTATTATAGTGTCTTTCTTCATGTAAATTATTATTATTATTATTATTATTATTATTATTATTATTATTTATTTATTTATTTTATTTTATTTTTTTCAGGAACGTAAATTAGTTGGCGGCTCACAACAAGTTAGTAATGCAATTGCCAAATATTTAGGAGGTATGTTGTTTAAAAAACTTATATTTTGCAAATCCTTATAAGCTAGGAAATGCACATGAAGAGACGTTGGGACCTTAAACTATCTCAGACAACAGTCTGAGATAGTTGTTACAAACCTGCGTTGTGCAACTTGTACAAATCTGGGTGGACGAAAAATGAAGAAAAAGAAATAAAAATGGCCGCCTTATCTCTTTACATGTCTGCAATGTTACCAAAGAGATGGATGGATATAATAAAGCAGGTATCTAACCCTCCGCAACTGATATACTCAGGCTTAATAGATCAATTAACACCAGATCAAATCCGTGAAATACATCAAAAGAGTGGGCACCCTGGAAGGTATCGATCAAGGGAGCAATACACTCACGCGAAGAGTGTAAGCGAATTGATCCAGCACCATCCTGATAACAAAAAGGGAAGCTTGAGGTGGAGGAAAACTGGTGTTGGATAGGTAGGGATATAACTCATTATGATGACAAACATTTCTTGACTTTAACAGACTGTGGCCCAACGCGTTTCATGATATGGTGTCTGTTGACATGACAGGATACATCGAGCATTGTGCGACAGTTAAGATCCATCTTTTTTAATGTGGTCCCCCGCTTGAAATCTTGACTGAATATGCCTCTACATTTCCTTGTCAAGAATTTCAGAAATTCATACCTGAATTGGGGGCTAGAATGCATTACCGATGTACATATTTTCCTGAAGGTATCGGCATAGCAGAGCAGTGTTACCGAACTGTCAAAAGAATTGCAGCAAGGACGCAGTGTTCGATTCCAGAAGTTGTGTGCTGGTATAATGTGACACTCCAGGATGATGTAATACCATCAATGAGATTTACCGCTATGAACAGCATATAAAAGGGATAGATGTCACACCATCAGTGGTTAGAATTGCCGACAAACCATGTAAAGTGGGAGATCGTGTTTGGGTAAAACCACCAAATGCTCAGTGCACTACAAGGTTTTGCAGTGGACGAATAGTAAAAATAAGCCCTTAGCCTATGTTGGTCGATGGTGTCCCACGTCACGTGAAAGATGTCCGCCTCTGTTGTACCTCCTCTACCTCAAAGAACGATGAGGAAGAAAACATACAATTCGATGATGATCCTGGTCCTCTACTGCCCCTTCAGATAAGCTCAGAAATGCTGTCTATGAAATCAGAAGAGGAAATTGTGAAATGTGCCGGTGGTGATGACGGTATTGATGAGGAAGATGGAAACAAGGAAGTGACACGTCCAATTCTGCATAGAAGTACACGTGGAAGGCGATCACCATCTCCCTCCTATTTATGTGATAGTGATATAGCAGTAGGGGATGCAATAGAAATCATCACTCTCGCAAACGACCTCGTGTTTGCTTAGCCGGCAGAAAATGTAGAAAAGAAAAGACAAGCGTAATTTTGTAGGTCGCTCATTGGTATGTCATTAATTTGCATATATACTCAATTGGTTACTGTTTAATGGGATGAATTCTAAAGCAGGGGTTGAGTTGAGTTTTTGTTGGACAGTTTAGAACGAGAACGAACGGTGGAAGATAATATCGAATACACGAGGATTTATTGCAAGTTGAGAAAAGAAAGGAAAAAAGACTTTCGTGCGTTTTATCAACAAGAGGACGGTTTGACACTGCCAGTTTTTTGTTTGTTTGTTTTGTTACCTTTCCATTTTATATACAAATAGATGTAGTTTTGTCCTCTGGCAGACAAAGAGACATCTTTCTAAACAGGGCATTTTTATGTTAATCTCAATCTAGGATACATGTTATGAAGAAAGTAAAATGTAATATTAAAAACCGACTTTGTGTCGAAAGCGACACCACAAATAGATTATGAACTATGGAACTATCTATAGAAAATAAAGTCTTTGAATCAAAACGAAGATAAGTTATCTCCTATTAGACAATATGAACTAAAAAAAAAGAAGGCCAGCGAACCTTATTTTAAAATTGTTTTTCTTTAATAAAAATACTTATATTTTTGCACGTAAATAATGAGATCGCCGTCTGAAGCAGTTTCTCGAAAATTCAAATAAAAATAGTGTATAGGCGATCAATTATATATATATATATATATATATATATATATATATATATATATATATATATATATATATATATAAAGTTACAAAATATATATGACGATTAAGCTATGCCAAAATATACAAATATATATATATATATATATATATATATATATATATATATATATTTGTATATTTTGGCATAGCTTAATCGCCATATATATTTTGTAACTTTATATATATATATATATATATATATATATATATATATATATATATATTTGTATATTTTGGCAGTCTGTCATTATTCAAGCACGTCTGATTGAACACGACAGAGTTATTTTTTCCCCGATTTTTCTGGATATCTTTTCCATTCGCCGAGCGTTTTTTTTTTAAATTTCAGCTGGCATGTTGTATAACATGTCCTTAATCTGCGGAGTTTCAAAGAAATGCATTTTTCTCATTAGATGAAAGATATTAGCAAATGAATATTATAGTGAAGCTATGAATTTGCTGGTACTGGTATGAATTGAAACAGCGTTACATGAAAACTAATTATGAATGCAAAAAAGTGTTAGTGCAAAGAGTTCATGAAATGGGGAAGAAATGAAAAATAAAGAAAATGTGAATTAAAAATCAAAGATTAAAAATGCAGTTGAAAGGATATGGAATGGTTAAGCTTTTTCTAGATGAAATAATCACAAGAGTTAATATTTCATATATTTCCATAAGAAGAAGTATTTATGATGTTGACAAAGAAATCCAAAATAAAAATCTAAAATGTGTGTAATTCATGTCCGCAGAAAAATCCGTTTGCAAGCAGTCGAAAAATAAAGATTATTTTGAATTGCTAAAGTTTTTTTTTTCACTTAGGGATAATTGAGCTGGCATAACACATCTTCCATGGCCGTCTACAAGACTTTGTAATGAAACTCCATAGATTAAGGAAATTTTAGTAGTTTTATTTGAGTTTCTAGCATGGAATAAAAAACAAAACCTCTTTTAAGAACAACAATGAAAGGTTTATTAAGATGGTTGAAAGTTGGACTCTGTCTGGACGAAGAAAAAGGAGAGTTGAAGGTCATTTGGATGATCATGTGCGAGTGAAAATCGTCAATGTTGGAACACCCAGTGGACAGGGGCAGGAAGAAGAAGAAGAAGAAGAAGAAGAAGAAGAAGAAGAAGAGAGAGAGAGAGAGTGAGAGAGAGAGAGAGAGAGAGAGAGAGAGAGAGAGAGCTCTTTCTTTGATGCTTTGATCAGACGGATGGAATCAATGAGCGCTGCAAGCTGATTGGTCAGTTTGTGGCCAAATCGCTTAGCATGGATATTGATTTGTAAAAGAAAATAAATCTTTATTTTATTTGTAACTGTTTCAAATGTAATGCTTCATTTTTTTTATTTCAGACAAAGTCTTACTCGAACATCCTGTCAGCGCAGTTACACAGAATGACAAAGATGTTGTCGTTCGGGATATACAAGGGCGTGAATTCAAAGTAAGTGTTCATTTTTTTTTTGTTGTGTTTGATTACATCTGAGTGTTTGTAATAACCCGTGGCGCAGTGGTTAGATTACTTGAAAAAAATAAAGCAGTTGTAAAAGTGGTATTCTTCTGAAGGTTGAAGGTTCAATTTGCTGTGTGGGGGGGCACAAAAAATACAATTGCGAATTACTTAAGACCTCTGTCTAGTCATGGCTGACAGAATGAGAGCATGCTACCGCCGTGAATTAAATTAAGAGGTGCCATTCAAAATTCCGTCAAAATTCCCGAGTTTGACAGAAACATTCACGAGTTTGATAAGATACAAGGAAGAAGGTCGAAGGTTACATCGACCGAAACGTTATTGAAATGACATTCAAAATGAGAAAAGTAATCCCAAGAATCCAAATAATACGAATAACTAATCCTCAGCTCAAAAATTCAGAAACTTAACATGCTAAAATATTTGCCAGTTATGGGGATTCGGTAAAATTTGAAAAAAGAAAGATTTTTTTTTTTTAATTGTTCAAATTTGCCATAGTTTGCAATTAACTCACCAAGTGACCCATCTCTAACTATATTTCTATCTATTACTCTCCCCCTCTTTCATTGTATGTGGTTTGACCCCTTCATCCCCCACTCTCACTTTATACAGTACACTTCATACTTGCTTCGATCATTTTCTATCTTGCTTAGGTTACTTTAATGGCTTATCGACCTTCGTTCTTATTTTATATGGTTTCTATCACTCTCACTTCTATATCTTCCTCTCTCTATATATCTCTCTCTTCTATATCTTCCTCTCTCTCTCACTCTCTTTCTTTCTCTCTCTCTTCTATAATGATAACAATTTTTATTCTACACATATGATTTGTAAGCAAATAATTTATTGTTTCATAGATTTGTCTGTGCTATATCCACCGCTTTGAAATCTAAGTATTAATTTACTTGTCCTTACGTCCAGGGTTACAAAAAAACAAAAACAAAAAACAAAAAACAAAACACCATCATTGAAAACATTAATTAATGAGAAACGAATTACCCCCCTTTCTGTCGCTCTCTATCAGTTAAAAATCATTAAAACCATTTCCTCCCCTAAAATTAAAAAAAAAAAAAAAAAAAGAAAAACATAAAAAAAACATAAAAAAAACATGGCTGTCTGTTTATGGTTTCAAAGTGGCTATTTTATTTTATAATTAAAAAAAATCATGTTGAGAGGAGACTGTAAGCCTTTTTTATTATAGTTTCTTTTTAAAATTTAAAAAAAATGTGCAAGTGAATTGAAATCTGTTTCTTTTATAATTTATATTAAAAAATTATTCAGAAAAAAAAGTAAAAAACAAAACAATGTGGTGAATTTTCATTGAAAAATATCTTTTTAAAATAAATTCTTTTTAGCTTTCAAATAAATAAATTATTTTGAGCTTTTTTGAATTTGCTGAAAAAGATGTTTTAAATTCGTCGATATTTGTTTTTTTTTTACATTTTTTTTATTCATTTTATTGATAATGTGTTTAAAAAATTTTCAACTACCGTGAAATTTCCAAGGGTTCTGCTAATATTTATTATTATACTAAAGATTGGTTATTCAATGAGTTTCGTTAAAACTTCTTTTATATATATTTCAACCATACAAAATACATATAAAAATATTCTTTAGAATTGTAATTGAGGTATATTTGAAAAACAAAATCTGTTTTAATTCATTTGATTAGAGAGAATTTGTAATTTGGACAAGTCACACATCTTACAATTAAGGCACTAGAGAATTACCTTATAAAAACAAAAAACTCATCAACAAGATGAAATGTCCAGTCGAATTGGGGATTCTCTGGTTCTCCTTCAGAATAGTTACACACTACATAGAACACACAAAATCCCATGCATCATTCAATAGACATTTTTAAGGAGTTATATGAAAACTAGTTATGAATGCAAGAAAAAAAAGTTTTAGTGCATTTATGACTGGTTTTCATATAATGTAGTTTCAATTTATGCAAATACCAACAAATTTATACCTTCACTATAATATTCATTTGCTAATATCGTTCCTCTGATGAGCAGAACGCATTTCTTTGAAACTCTGCGGATTAAGGAAATTTAATATTTCTTATTTGAGTATCCTGTCAAGCAATAAATTCTTGAAAAATAAAAGTTATAGTTTTAAATTGTGTCCTTTTATGCCAAGCTCTATTTCTTATGTTGAGCTTTCTAATTTGGTTAGGATTACTATATTAATATTAATATCTATATTCGCTTTAAGTTTACAGAGGCTTTTGGCTTGTAAACTTAACTTTTGTTTCTTAATTTATATATACATATGTGTGTGTGTGTGTGTGTGTGTGTGTGTGTGTGTGTGTGTGTGTGTGTGTGTGTGTGTGTGTGTGTTGATACTTTTTAAGCAAAATTTAGTTATTATATTTCGGTAATGTTTATATACCAATTAAACCAAAGTTAATACTAATTGACCACGTTAATTAAGCTTAACGATTATCGGTATTAATAATCGATCATATATAGCATAAGTTTGCAATAACCAAGGCAATAATGTATTATAACAGATTTTTTAAGAAATACATCTTATGATAAACCTGTTATAATATATAGTCGTCTTGTGGTTATTGCGAAATTATAATAAATGTGTGTGCCATATATATATATATATATATATATATATATATATATATATATATATATATAAATATATATATATATATATATATATATATATATATATTTTATCGAGGGAATTAGATCTGGAATCTAAAGAGCAGAGTTTGCTTTAATGTATTAATGAATTTATTAATACTTTTAAAAGAACGGTGCCCATAGTACTGTAGATATATAATAAGCTCAATAGGTATATGTATCCTAGAGCTATATTAATATTGAGTAAAAAGATCAATAATTGTGAATTTAAAAAGGAAAAAAAGTTGATTTTGTTTATTTTTTTCCTTTTGAAACCAATTTTTGATTTTTAATTCATAATTATTGATCTTTTTACTCAATACATACATACATATATATATATATATATCTTACGACCGGGCAACGCCTAGCAGCCTGCTAGTATATATATATATATATATATATATATATATATATATATATATATATATATATATATATATATATATATATTTATTTACCAGTGGTGAAAAAAAAAAAAAAAAAAAAACCGGACTAAAGTGCTCAATGTGTAGTCAGAGCAGTATATAGGAAATTTATTACTGTGAGTCCAGAATGAGTTTACAAATTGTTTCAACTAGAGGAAAATCCTCAAAGAGAGGAAAAATCCAACTAGCATCATCAGAATTCATAGATGGACTAAGTTATAAAGTCAAATAAAAATGGAAAGATCGTAGATAAAGGGGAGTTAGAAAAGAAGGGGGAGTGGTGGGGAGAGGACGTTGGAGTTTAAAGTAGTAGGAGTGTATTAAAAAAAGAGAGGGGTTTATAATTAAATATTAATTATGTGTAAATTCTTATATACGTGTTTTTTAACGGTTTAAACTTAAAAGACGCTACTTTTGTTGATAACGGCATAAGTAACAGTTAATTTAAAGGATCACCATGGCAACAGGTTGGAGAGTTAATGTTAGTGAAGGAACGGGTTAAAAATGGGGTTTAAAGTAATTTAGCCGGGCGGGGAGAGATTGAAAGATATTTATTGTTTATAAAATGGAAAGAAAAAGAAAAGGAAAAATAAGTTAATGAATTATACTTTACAGGTTTATTTTGATAGTGTAATGATATATATAATTAAATATAATATATATATAAATAAATTAGCCGGGCAGGTAGAAATTATACGTTACAGGTTTATTTTAATGAAATAAAATAAAATAGGTGAAAGCTTAAGTAAGTAACTTAAATAATAGAAAAAAACATTTTTAATAAGTAACACACTAATATAAGCACACGCATAAATATGTACAGCAAATGCACATACGTAAATGGGGGAAAAGCACATGCGTGATCACACACACACACACACACATATATATATATATATATATATATATATATATATATATATATATATACATATACACATATACACAAACATACATATACAAACACATATATATATATGTACACATACACAGATACGTAAAAATACACGCATATATACATATATAAACATATATGCAAATACACATACATCCAGATGCAAACACTTACACATACATATATATATACATATACATATACATACATATATATATATATATATATAAATATAAATTAGCTGGGAGGGGGGGAATTGAAAAATATTTTATAAATAATTTTTTAATTTTCAGGCGTTGTAGTTGAAGGAAAGAGAGAAAGAGAAAAATATAAATTAATGAATTATAAGTTACAAGTTTATTTTACTAATATAGAAATAGGTAAGAATATCAGTAAGTTAATCAAATAATAAAATTCATAAAATTATTAGGGAGATATTTATAGTAAGTGAATAAAACATATATATATATATATATATAATATATATATATATATATATATATATATATATATATATATATATATATATATATATATATATATATATATATATATAAAACCCTGCATGAATTTTACATTTTACAAACCACAAATACATAAAGCTGTTTTTGTCTCTATCCGTTTTGATATCATTGTGATTTCTTTTACTATATTTTAGAACTGATTTATTCTTTCTTTCATTCCAGGCAAATTATGTCGTTATGGCGTCCCCTGTCTCTCTTCAGAACCAAATTCACTTTACACCTGCTCTACCTTCCCTGCGCAATCAGCTTTTACAGAGAATACCGATGGGAACTGTCATCAAGACGTTTCTCTATTACGACCGAGCTTATTGGAGAGAAAAAGGTTAGTCTGATTTTTTACAATCATTATGTTATATGACTAGCATCTTATTATAATGGATAGTCGGTGTCTGTCTGTAATCAAAACTGTCATATTACTCATAAACGTTGCGTCATATTCTTAGGGTTTTAAACTATGAATATTGAGAATTGTTTTATTCTAACTGGGTAAAATTGCGGCCATAGCATAGGCAGTAAAAATTGTTTGATGTTGTTGCTTTTCTTTTATTTTATTAAATTAATAAGCGTAAACAATGTAAAAGACTGTGCTTCTTCGTTATCATAAAAAGTTGATTTTTATTTACAAACACCATTATTAATTATAGCTTTAATGTAGTTCGTTCTAATTGCATTGTTATGTGCAGTTGTTAGTAGATATTATGTTTCTCTGTTCATGTGCCCTTTCCTTAGCCATGTTCAGGTGTTTACAATCGATGTTACCACCTTCTTCAGGTGTAGCTTGTCGAACTTGGGAATTTGCATGGAATTTCGATTAGAAACCTTTATTTAATCTACGAGGGTAGCATGCTTTCATTTCATCAGCCATGACTAGGAAGAAGTCCTGAGTAATTTGCTTACAAGGACCCGTGACATAGTAGATAATGTACTTGATAAAATTCAGTTGTAACTTCTGGAGGTTGAAAGGTCAATCATCAGTGCCAGTGACACTCCAAATACAATTGTGAATTACTTAGGGTTTCTATCCAATCATGCTTGATGGAACAAGAGAATATTTTTCCCATAGATTAAATAAAGGTTCCATTCAGAATTCAATGAAGATTCTCAAGTTTGACAAGATACGCCTGAAGAAGGTTGTAGGTTACATCGATCGAAACATTGTAAAAAATAACACTCAAGATGAGAAAAGTAGCCCAAATAATGCATATAAGATGAATAACACTCGTAGTATATCATTTCCCTTATTTGTTTCTTTCTTCTGCAAAGGTATGTGTGGATCATCTGCAATAATGGAGCACGGATCCATAATAGGATTCACATTGGATGACGTTAAAGCAGACGGATCACATCCAGCGTTGATGGGGTAAGAATTCAGTTAAGTAAAAACTCCACTAGAACTGGTACTGTCTATTTTATAAACTCGATAAAAATAATGTATGTTTGAGTCATTTGCATAATATATAGTAATCTATATAATTATAAAACTCAAATGACCTTGTAACGATGTATGTAACCCACTTTCCAGTTTACGACACCCAGTTGCGCATGCGCGCATGACCTGCGCACTGAAATATTAACGTTATTATTTCGAAATTATTATTTAACACGGGAAGAGTGTGGTTTAAAATAACTTAAACGTAATACAGAAATGAACAATGTAAAAAAAAAAGCAGACAGTATTAACAGTTGTTTATTTGAATAATTTAAACGCGAAAAAAGCAAAAGAAAAGAACAATTGGGACGCTGAAATATTAACGTTATTATTTCGAAATTATTATTTAACATGGGAAGAGTGGGATTTAAAATAACTTAAACGTAATACAGAAATGAACGATGTAAAAAAAATCAGATATATCAAAATTTGAATTTAACTATAATAAGTATTATGGTATCTGTTCAGTGCACATTTACCTATAAGTATGGCCAACCACTTATAATTCAGTAACTGTAAAAAATTTTTTTTTCAAAAATAATCAATTATAACAAACAGAACGACTCATAGAAATCTATCTATATTCTTTTTTCATTTTAATATACTTTCATAGAAATGTATCTGTTATGTCAAAAAAAAAACCCCTATTTTTTTACGTCACAAGTGTCATGCTCATACATGAATTCCATATCTAATATAACATACTGACCCAACGGGTCACGGGTAGTCTAGTAATAATATAATAATAAGCCAAATAGCGTAACGATTAGAAGCGCTGACTGTTGTTTGGGCAGTTGAGTTTTGATCCTGGTGTGAGGTAGTTGTCTAGCTGCACTGATGAACTGTGATACAGCGAAACAGTACTGTATGTGGATGATGATAATGCTCCCTATCTTGGGTTGAGCATATCGGAAAGTGATATACAAACTGCCATTAACGTAATAATTATTATAGTAAATACTCATATATATATATATTCTTCTGTAGCTGGGCAGCAACATAGGTTCTATGGAGAGAGATATTGCAATTCGGATCTCAAAAGCATGGACTGCATTGGATAAGCTGTGGTCAGTATGATGGACTTTGGAGTCTGTCTTTGTTTACAGTACAACAACCTGGACGCTCATCAAAAGATTGGAAAGAAAGCTAGACAGCATGTACACCCACATGCTACGAACAGTGTTAAATATATCTTGGCAAGATCATCCCATGAAACAGCAACTTTATGGCAACCTACCTGCCATATCTATTACCATCAGGGAGTGACGTCTATGATTTTCCAGAGAAGCAAGAGCTGGTGAGAAATGTATTGCTGTGGAATCTGCACGAGCATAGGATAAACTAAATCCACGTGCATCCAGAAACTTGCACATGATGCCAACTGTGATCCTGAAGATTGGAGGTAGATGATGGAAGACAGGGAAACCTGGAGAAAGAGAGAGAGAGAGAGAGAGAGAGAGAGAGAGAGAGAGAGAGAGAGAGAGAGAGAGTCACATTAGCAAGGAGCTCAACCATATATATATATATATATATATATATATATATATATATATATATATTCAGTAATGTGATTGATAATTTAAAATTCAAATTAGAATTAAATTAAAAATCCGTTTCACAAGAAGGAACAACAATAAAATCAACAAAAAAATGAAACGGATTTTTAATTTAATTCTAATTTGAATTTTAAATTATCAATCACATTACTGAATATTAAATTAGCTCTAGGTATATTTACCTATCGAGCTTATTATATATCTAAATTACAACGAGCACTTTTTCTTTCCCTGTATTTTAATTTAAATTAGTAATTTTACTATTACATTAAAATACACTCTGCTCTTTAGACTATTGTTCTAATCTCCTTTAAAATATATATATATTTGGTAAATTATGTTTTTTCAATTATATTTCACTCTTCGTATACCAATCCTTTTTGTTTAGAAGCTCAACGTATGTTAAATAAAACAACAGAACATATATAAAAGAATACCACTATAGTTACATTCCAAGATCCAAATATTTATTTTTAACGCAAAACAGCTCCCGCAACATGTTAAAATTTCGGTACATTTTTTACAGATCCATTTTGTTATGCAGAAACAAACAATTATTATTATATCAATACTATGCTAGAGGAGCTGTCTGACATGAAAAATAAATATGTCTATCTTGGAATGTAACTATGCTGTTATACTTTTATATATATATATATATAAGCATAAAAGGGATATAAAGAAAGAGCATTTTATTATAAAATGTTGATAATGTTTGCTTCACACATTAAATATATGCTATAGATTAAAAACAATGGGAATACCAACCATGTTAATAAGAGATACTTTGAAAAATTGTTTTTCTATGCGCTGATGAGCCTGCCCACTTGTGCAAAATTATAACTAATGAATATTATATACTTGTATGCAAACATTGGGGTTGAAACAATTGTACACAAGTTACCAATAAAAATGGTATATTTAAAAAAAATGAGCAACAATATATATATATATATATATATATATATATATAATTTAAAGGAGATTAGAACAATAGTCTAAAGAGCAGAGTGTATTTTAATGTAATAGTGAAATTACTAGTTTAATTAAAATACAGGAAAGAAAAAGTACTCGTTGTGATTTAGATATATAATAAGCTCGATAGGTAAATATCCTAGAGCTAATTTAATATTTAGTAATGTGATTGATAATTTAAAATTTAAAAATCAAATTATAATTAAATTAAAAATCTGTTTTATAAGAAGGAACAACAACAAAATCAATTATTTGTACGATCGTTTCGGAAAACAGTGTTTTTATTGTGGTAGACATCAAGTTACGGACAATAATTATTACATATAGTTTTTTAATAAACAAGGTTTCCTCATCAGCAAATTGTGAAGGGTTTTATTAAATTTAAATTTAAAAGACACCATAAATAAACCTAGCATTAAAAGTAAGGCAGATGTATCTGGAAAAAATTAAAATAAAGGTCTGGATTTAAAATTGATAAGAAAATTAATATGGGTTAGAGATAGAAAAGAAATAGAGTAAAATATAAATTTGGTTTAAGTACAATATTATACATACACACATACACAAATATATACATGCATATATATGAAAAAAATATACACATATATACATATCCATAGATATACAGATATATACATAAAAATACAGGTACAAATATTTACCTTTTAATTTTTCGCCTTTTGAAATCAGGAACTATGGTTAAAGTACTCATATAGATGTTTGCTATAGCTTTTCACCTTATCGAATGATAAATTTTCAAAAAGGACGCCCGTGCAATAATTTATTTCCATTAGCATACTTTTGATTTAAAGACGCCACGGTTTATAATTCGAAAGAAATTGTAAGTTAATGTTATTTGTATAATTACATAATGTAAGGGGGATAATTAGTCATATTTTCTTTAATTAAAGGGTGCAAGGGGGATAATTAGTCTAACTTAATTTATTACAGAAAAAAAAAATTGTAATCTATTTTTACTAATAAGTAATTTTTAATGATTTAGATTACTCTACTATGCCTTACCATCATCAAAAAATAATTAGCTCTAATAGTAAGAAAATTAATAAGCTACAAAATACAACTATACAAAATATATCAGACTGTAACTGTAGAAGAAAAAATAAATGCCCCCTACAAGGCTCATGTAAAATTAAAAATGTAATCTATAGCTGCACAGTATCAAAAACCCCAAATCTACATGAATCTATTAACAGCCATAACTCAACTACCAAATTAAATAATGACACCAACTTAAACCAATCTACTGATCAATTACAAACCAACCCACCATATAATAATCCAGCACCAGACCTAACGGAAAATAATCACAATAAGCAAGAGGCAATATATTTTGGTTCCAGATCTGGCCTAATAAAACATAGAATTTCAATGCACAAATATTCTTTTAAAAATAACTCTCTGTCAAACCAAACTACTCTATCCAACTATATTTGGCAACTCAAAAATAGCAATATTTCTTTCAACTTAAAATGGCGAGTAATTGAATCTTGCAAACCATATAAACCAGGAGATAAATTCTGTGCACTATGTACAAAAGAGACCCTTAAAATTTTGAAATATGAAGATATAAAAAATGTAACCACCCTATTAAATTCAAGACAGGAACTAATTTTCACATGCAGTCATAAACGTTGGTTTAAATTTAATAAATATAAACCACCTTAAATCATTAAAAATTACTTATTAGTAAAAATAGATTACAATTTTTTTTTCTGTAATAAATTAAGTTAGACTAATTATCCCCCTTGCACACTTTAATTAAAGAAAATATGACTAATTATCCCCCTTACATTATGTAATTATACAAATAACATTAACTTACAATTTCTTTCGAATTATAAACCGTGGCGTCTTTAAATCAAAAGTATGCTAATGGAAATAAATTATTGCACGGGCGTCCTTTTTGAAAATTTATCATTCGATAAGGTGAAAAGCTATAGCAAACATCTATATGAGTACTTTAACCATAGTTCCTGATTTCAAAAGGCGAAAAATTAAAAGGTAAATATTTGTACCTGTATTTTTATGTATATATCTGTATATCTATGGATATGTATATATGTGTCTATTTTTTCATATATATGCATGTATATATTTGTGTATGTGTGTATGTATAATATTGTACTTAAACCAAATTTATATTTTACTCTATTTCTTTTCTATCTCTAACCCATATTAATTTTCTTATCAATTTTAAATCCAGACCTTTATTTTAATTTTTTCCAGATACATCTGCCTTACTTTTAATGCTAGGTTTATTTATGGTGTCTTTTAAATTTAAATTTAATAAAACTCTTCACAATTTGCTGATGAAGAAACCTTGTTTATTAAAAAACTATATGTAATAATTATTGTCCGTAACTTGATGTCTACCACAATAAAAACACTGTTTTCCGAAACGATCGTACAAATAATTGATTTTGTTGTTGTTCCTTCTTATGAAACGGATTTTTAATTTAATTATAATTTGATTTTTAAATTTTAAATTATCAATCACATTACTATATATATATATATATATATATATATATATATATATATATATATATATATATATATATATATATATATATATGTCAAAAGATCTATATTCCAAGATGGTTTTCATCTTTCAGCGTGTTAAAATGTTCTATTCTTGTCAACATCTGTTTGGTTGTGCAGAAATAATCATATAAATATTATGCCAATTTTTCAATATTTTCCGCCCTGACTCATCAGAAGATTAAGAACTCATTCACTTTAAAAAGGAAAGATAAATAACATCTTGGAATTTGCAATATAGACTTTTTGTCATTTATTTGTATATGTTCTCTCGTTATATTTATTACATATATTATTATATTTATTATATATTTATTATTTATTATATATTATTATATTTATTATTATATTTATTATATTTATTATTATTTATATTTATTATATATTATTATATTTATTATACATCGACTTCATTAATAAAAGGGTTGATATAAATAAAGAGTGCAATATAATTGAATGAGCATATTTTTCCCCATAAACACACACACACACACACACACACACACACACACACACACACACACACACACACACATATATATATAGAGAGAGACAGACAGACAGACAGAGAGTGAGAGAGAGAAAGAAATAAAGAAAGAGAGTGTGAATATATATAATATAGACTGCATAGTCCAAGGAGGGACCTAAAATTTGTATTATATTGCAATATTTGTAATGTTGTGACCCTTTGGCTGTAATCATGATGTAGTACCTGTGTTAACTGTGGCAGGCAGGGCCAAGGGTTAAAACATTATTTTTATTATTATTAATTGATCTGAGCGGCAGCGGGTTGCTGAATCGATTATTATGATTAGAAAAATAAACAATTAGATTGAGAAAAATGATTGACAACCGAAATAATAAACAACTACAAAAAGGATGTGATTTTAAAAAAAATACAGGAAAACATAATTTTGGGTTTGGATAAACAAATAATCAGATTTATGTTACGTCAGCAGTTGGGGTCTTGGACACGTGATGAGATGTAGATTTGATGAGATTCTAATCAGTCGTTAGCTGAACGTCAGGGACAACGGACGACTCAAGGGGACGTTGGTCTCTTTATGATGCAGGGAGTAGTGTTTTCTCAGGCAGCCAAGATGTGAATCAGGAATTTAGTACGGAATCGGTAATTGTATCAGAATCGGGAAAATATTGGAATCGTCCCATCACTAATATATATATATATATATATATATATATATATATATATATATATATATATATATATATATATATATATATATATATACTAACAGGTTTTTCCTGGTGCTATAAAAAACAAAATAGACAAGGTTAAAAAATGTGTGTAACATAATTTTGTGTCTCTACATCTCCCAATTTATCTATCTCTTTATCCTATTTACCAATTGGTCAAAAAGTCGGTGCTCATTTTACGTTAAATTTATATGGTAATATGATCCGCTTACTCTAAAATCTAAAATGTTTAATTAAAAAAAAATCCTTATTCGCAGATATTTTTGCAGGCTGTTGGCATGTAATCGCTTCTAAAGTGTAAAATCTGATTTTTTTTTAAGGATAAACTACAATATAGAGGGAGTGGTATGAAAATAATTACCTCAGAATATGATAGCATTAGTATTTATCATTAAACATCATTTTTTTGAAAAATGCATTTGTCTGCATTTTATTTTATAAATTTAACGGCAATTGAAGGGAGATAACTGTTTACAATCATAGTGAGTTATTTCCCTTCTATTGTTCCTTCATAGTTATGTCTGTTCAATTTTTGATAACACGTATTTCACAAATTATTATTTCATGCATGTGTGTGCATGTGTGTGTGTGTGTATGTGTGTGTGTGTGTGTGTGTTTCTCGTCCCCAAAGTTATTGCATGTATATTTTAAAAATTAATCGCTTATGTTTTTAATTTATAAATGAACATGATTAAAAAAAGTCTCCACTCACTGTCTATAAATCCATAGTTTTTTGTTTTTTTTCTAACTCATGTTCGCCACTAACAAAGCATATCGCCACTTGGACGTAAGGGGTTACTATTTGGCACCATGTCTAGGAAAGATTAACAAGATGCTGGTTTACATTACATTTAAACTTCTGCATATCATTGCAGTCAGGGAGGCAGATAGCAGGAAGGAAATTCTATAGTCTAGCTGTTCGAGGGAAGAAACTATTAGAGTAGAATGCTTTCTGGTATTTAGGGATCTCAACAGTGAAGGGGTGTGATTTTGTTGCTAAACGGGTTTGTCAGGGATTTCTATGTCGAGAGAGCACAAGAGCAACGAGTTCATCAGACTACATTCCATTAAAATACTTGTCAAACAGGCACAGAGATGCAACATTGTGGTGATGGGACAGTGGCTGGAGCTTAGTTGACAAAGTGGGACCTATTAGATTGAAGACTTTTTTGGACCCTATACAAGAGGGAGAGACTAGTGGTAGATGCACCATCCCAGATGTGGCAACAATACCCCATTGATGAGCAAATGGTGACTTTTTTAAGGTACATGATACTCTTAGGTGTGAGTAGTCTTCTAGCACAATAAAGGGAACCCACCTTGTTTGCAATGTATTTTTCTAGTTCATATTGCCTGTGAATGTAAGGCTGAAGAGTTTAAAAGAAGAATTCTTATGTAGGGTGCCATGGATATTGATGGATGGAGTGGTTTCTCGTAATTGTTAAAGGAGAGCAGCTTAGTCTTAATAGCATTAAATGTTATTATCACCACAATGTTTTTTTAATTTTTTTTTTATTCAATTTTCACCCCAAACAAGGCACAGTGCCACTTTGAAGCAGGGGGCTACTATTAGGGACTTAATTAGCGGGGTCATTATGAAGGGAGATGAGTAGAAAGATGTTTGTTAACATTACACTTGAACTTCTGCATATCATTGCAGTTGGGAAAGCAGAATCCCGGAAGGGAGTTCCAAAGACCCGCAGTTCTGGGGAAGAAACTATTGGAGTAAAAGGCTTTCTTGCACCTAGGGATCTCTACTGTAAAGGGATGAGACTTAGTAGCTTGTCGGGTTTGTCGAGGGTAGTTACGTCGGGGAGGTACAAGTGTTTGCAGTTTGTCAGAGCATTCACCATTAAAGTATTTGTAGAACAGGCAGAGGGATGCAACATCTCGTCGATGGGACAGAGGTTGAAGCCTAGATGACAGTTCAGGACCTATCAGGTTGGCGACTCTCTTTTGAACCCTGTCCAGGAGCGAGAGACAAGCAGCAGATTCACCAGCCCAGATGTGACAACAGTACTCCATACATGGGCGAATGGTTGCCTTATAGAGGTATAGGATACTGTCAGGCGTAAGTAGTTTTCTAGCACGGTAGAGGGAGCCAACCTTCCTTGCAGCAGCCTTGGCAATGCTCTCAATGTATCTATTCCAGTTCATATTCCCTGTAAACGTTATGCCGAGGAGTTTAAAAGAAGTACTTTCAGGCAATGTGTTCTTTGCCATTGCTATTGGTGGTAGAGAAAGTTTCTTGTAGTTATTGAAGGAAACAAGCTTAGTCTTAGCAAAATTGAATGTGACCATCCATTTTTGTCCCCATTCCACTATGGATTTTAGGTCATCCTCTAGTGTTTCTGCCATTTCCTTGGATATGTGTTCATTCGTTTTCCCTTCATATCTGTTATAGAGAGTGGTGTCATCGGCAAATATACCCATCTCCGAAACAATTTTATCAAGGAGGTCATTTATGAATATCAGGAATAATAGAGGTCCAAGGATAGACCCCTGAGGTACTCCTGCATTTATGTCATATTGTTTAGATGCACGATCGTCGAGGACAACTTTGATTTTTCTATTACTTAAGAAGGATTTAATTACATTATGAATTCTTCCAGTGATTCCATATGATCTAATTTTCCTTAGAAGACCATCGTGCCATACCCTGTCAAAAGCCTTAGATATATCAAGGGCCACCGCTCTACTCTCCCCTGTTTTGTCCAATGAACGGTATATACGTTCAGAAACTACAGTTAAGATATCTGCTGTTGAACAGGCTTGCCTGAATCCATATTGTTTGTCAGTCAGGAGTTTAGCAGCTGTTAGGTACTGGACTAGGGCTTGATTAACTAAGGACTCAAATATTTTGGCGAAAATCGGGAGGAGGCTAATGGGGCGATAATTTAGTGGGTCAGTTCTTTCACCAGAATTCTTGAAGACTGGTACCACAGAGGCGGTTTTCCAGCAGTCGGGAAAGCAAGATTCGTTAAGGCATTTATTATAAAGTTTGGAGAGAACTGGAGCAACCTCGGCAGAGCATTTTTTTAATAGCACAGCCGGGATGAGATCTGGTCCACATGCTTTTGATGTGTCTAGGTTTTTTATAATAGCATGTACCTGAGAAGGGGTGATTTTCAAATCGTCTAGTGTGGCGTCTGTTCGCAGAGGAAAATCAGGAAGTGAGTGGTGTACCGAGTTCAGTGTGGAGTTTGAGGCAAACTGACTGGCAAGAGATTAGCCTTGTCAGTTGCCGTGCAAGCAACCTCATGATTATTTGATAGTGGGGGAATAGTTGACTGTCCATTATTTACTACGCTATTGTAGATTTTCCAAAAATTCCGGGTTCCTAATTTCTGTGCTTTGATGCGTTTTCTGGTGGTTTCAGAGTAATCTGTCTTAGCTGTCTCTATCACTCTCTTACAATTATTTCTAGCTTCTATAAACTTCTGTTTGTTTGAGCTGGACTTATGTCGGTTGAATCTGCGGAACGCATGCTGCCTTTGACAAATGGCAGCTCACAAACAGAAGTAAATGATTGGGGAGAGTGGGGCTTGCTATAGAATTTCCGTGCGGGAACATGTGCTTCAATTGCAGTTTTGAACCATTCAGTGGTCTCATTTGCACACTGTTCCGCTGGAAGAGTAATGATATTTTGCCATGGGGCATCTCTGATGAGCTCCCTGATGGCTTCCCAATCAGCCTTTTTGTAATACCTCGTTGTTTTGAGTAGTGGGTCTTCAGTTTTAGGGCGAGAATTTAGGCTGATTTCTACCATTATCACAGCGTGATCAGCATTTCCGAGTGGGCTGTGGGCATTTGTTGTACAGTCATTGGGAACCGTTGCAGAAAGAGATCTAGAAGTGAGGCATGTTGATCTTGCTGGTCTGGGAAACGTGTTGGAAATATAACCAACTGAGATAGGGAATGGGATATAGAGAAGTGTAACCAACTGAGATAGAGAATGGGATATAGCGAAGATAGTTATGAAAATAGACAAATTTCCAGTATTCAAGAATCCCTGTGCCTGTTCTACAAGCATTTCAATAGAATGTGCTTTGACAAACTTGCTACACTTGTTACCTTTTGCCATAAGTACCTCCGATCAATCTGACAAGCAGCAAAATCACACCCCTTCTCTGTAAATATTCTTTAATACTGGAAATTTGTCTATTTTCATAACTTTTTTTCCTCAAACTCCTTACTTTGGAATTTCTTCACCGGTCCATGTTTTCCCGATAGTACCAACATGCAGAAAGTTAAATGTAATGTGAACAAGCATCTCGCTGCACAACTCTTGATTTAGAATTCCCCTATTAATCTGGACCCTTGTTTTGGGGTGAATATAAGTAAAAAAAAATGCATAAAATATTAATACGAACTTTGAAAAAGTTGCTTTAATTGGGAAATTAAAGTCACCACAATGCATTTCAATTTCTTCGTAAACATGTCATTGTTATTGTTTACTACTGGGAAACACTGAGTAAAAACTGTTTAAATTCTAAATGTACAAAGTTTTATAGACTTGATTTGATGATGCAAGGGCATGACTAATTATTATATTGTACCAAAGTTAAAAAGAAAAAATTATAAACTAAAAATTTCTACTTGACTAATACAAATCAATAAGTTAAATAAGTTTTATTTTGAAAATAAATAATTGTTATAATTCTTTTTCTATCCTTTGCAAATGATTCAAATTTTAGTATGTTATTATGGATGATAACGACTACCAGTTGTCAAAATTTCAGCTTTGCACAGTTGTTAGTTCTAACAAATATTAGGTTTTAAATGTTGGCCCTTAGTTTTGGACGCTACTGTAAACTTATTTAGAAATTCATATCAGTTTGCGGAAACATCCTGGACAATCACTTCATTAGAGAGTGGGCCATCGTATTTTTTTGTTCTAGTCCTACTGTGTCGGACTGTGGTATGATTCTGTTCAGTTATAGGAGATCCATTCTCCTAGGTTTTACTTTTCCTTTTTGCTGAATTTATTGCTAAACGCTTGAGGCGCTTCTACCAAGATATACGAACAAGGTTGCTCAGGCATTTTTTGTAAGCCAGAATGCACTACACCTAATTATGCAATCACTTTTCATGTGTCTATTTATGCATGTTTCTCACCTAGTCATGATTTATAATATTTTTAATCAATCATTTATTGCAACAAAAAACGCAATAGTGAAATCCTATTGAAAATATTTTAATTACAAAATTAAATCAACCAGAATGCATTACGTTTTTATTCATAAAAAAGTCAGCCACTTTAATCTTTTATTAATATCAGGTTGACAAGAAAGTTCTTGCGGTTTTTAACTTTTAAATTCAGTTGAACATATCTCGGCTTAAATAAGAATTTATTGATCGAAATAAACACAAACAAAATCAACACATTTCTGCCAACGCAAAATGAGGGTATTTATGCCAGTAAAAATCTTCCGTTCTAGTAGCAATCAATCGTGCAAGGCGTTTTGATATCGCTTATGTTTTTAAAGCATTTCTCATGCAGAAAGTTGTCCGGATGCTTGAAAAAGTAGTAGTCAGTAGGTGAGAGGTTTGGAGAGTATGGTGGAGGAGGCAGAGTTTCGTAGCCCAATTCGTTCAACTTCTGCAGGGTCAGTTTAGCAAGGTGTGGTCGGGCAGTTGCAGAGGAGAATTGGGCTTTTTCTGTTGACTTATGTTGGGTGTTATTGTCGAAGTTTCTGATGCATTTCATCCATTTGTTGACAGTACTTTTCTGCTGTAATGGTTTTACCTGCATTCAAAAAACTGTAATGGATGAGACCGGTCGCAGACCACTAAACAGTCAGCATAAACTTCTGTTGGTGTAACTCTGGCATAGGGAAGTGTCGTGGAGCTTCGTTGGCATCTAACCACTGAGCTGAGTGTCGCTAGTTGTTTTAAAGAACCCACTTTTCATTCCAAGTCACAGCTTGATCGAGAAATAGGTCATTCTTATTGCGTAAAATAAGGGAAAATGACACTTCATAAAAGCGTTTCTTTTGGTTTTTGTTCAATGTTCAATGTTCATTTATCAAGTTTTTTGCCTTTCCAATCTCTCTTTAGTGATTTGAAATCGTTGTATATGTTAAGTCTAATTCAGAAGCAAGTTCTCGAACAGTTGTGCATGGATTGGCTTTGACTAAGGGTCTTAATTAATTGTTGTCAACATCCGATGGTCATTCGACTTCGTGGCTTAGTGGGGGATGCCCTTTTCTCTACCCTGCAACTTCTCTCCCACAGAAGAGACGTTGCGAGCCTATCCTTGTTTTATCGTTATTTCCATGGCAGGTGCTCGTCTGAACTCCAATCTCTGGTCCCCCCTCGCCAATCTTTCACGAAAAACACCAGTCTAGCTGAATCCACTGTGAAAAATTTCCCCCACTCTATATCTGTGCCTAAATCAAAACGCGGATTCCATGAACAAAGCTTCTTTCTTAGAACTGCACGCCTGTGGAACTCTGTTCCGTCTGCCTGCTTCCCACCGGACTACAACTTGGATGTCTTCAAGTCCAACGTTAACAAATTCCTAATGAACCGCCCCCTTAAGTAAACACTTCATCAAATCTCCACACTAACGTAATGTACTTGCAATAACCCTTATCCCTGAGTGGCTTCTGGGCCTTGATAAGTGGTGATCACTGTTTAAAAAAAAAAAAAAATATCTTCGAGACTCTCGTCGCCGCCACAAAATTTCTTAAACGACCATTGTGCTGTGCGTTCAATAGTAATTTCTGGGCCAAACGCTTCGTTGATATTGCAAGTTGTTCCGGCAGCTTTTCAGCCTAGCTTGAATTGAAATAAGAAAATTGTGTAAATTTGCTTTTCTTCATCTTATATTCAACATTCCGAAAAGAAGACATAATTGTTTTAAAACGATTGTAATTTAAACGATTAGATAGAGAGAAAGAACCTCTTTATCATGATATATAAAGTAAAGGTATTATCATGAAAACTTATTTGAGAATACATCATTTGAAATCAAAATTAAAAATTCAGCAAGAACTTTTCATATCCACCTAACAGTTAAAATAAAAAAGAATAAATTGACTAACGACCTTTTGAAATTGAAAATAATTTTCCTTTATTCTTATTCACCCCAAACAAGGCATATTGCTAATTGTTGTAAGAGACTACTATGTTACACCATTTCTACAGAGCACTACGTAAGGAGTTGAGCAGCAAGATATTCGTTTGCATTACATTTAAATCTCTGTATGTTAATATAATCAGGGAAGCAGGAAGGAAAAAGGAAATCCTCAAACCTAGCAGCTTGATTGAAGAAACTATTAGAGTAGAAAACTTTTTGACATCGAAGGATCTCCACAGTGAAGGGATGGGATTTTGCTACCTGTGGGATTAGTTGGGGATATTTACGTTGAGAGGAACACAAGTGTAGCATAATAATTTTTCTTAGTTAAGGATAACAGAAAATAGAATTCAGTCGAAATAGCTTAGTGTGTACTCGGATGTCAGATCGATCTTGTGTGTATTAGAAGCGGATGTGACATCACATGACTAAAAGAGAGAGAGAGAGAGAGAGAGAGAGAATGAAAAAGGAGTAGGTAGTCAATTAAAGGTCTTGAAGCAAACTACATTGGTAAAGAATAACTTACGATCGCTAAATACCTGTATACAGGAATGCCCTCTCAGTCACTGGCAGAAGGGAAGGAAACGTCAACATTTCAATGAAACGGTATTCTTTTTCAAATTTGATGATTTTTTTTGTTTCTTTGTGCTCTTGTGAAACATTAATTTTCGATGTTGCAATCACAGGAAGAGTGAACGATATGAGATAAGATTTCATTGTGATGTTATTATTTGTGATTGCATTGATAAAAACAACATGTATTTAGTTTGGTTGTGAGACATTAAGACCTTCCCTGAGAGGGATGAATGTCAACGTTTGATTTGAAAAATGTCAACGTTTGATTTGAAACAATATCAATGCTTGATTTGAATTAACGTCAACGTTTCATTTGAAATAATGCCTACGTTTGATAAAAAAAAATGTCAACGTCTGATTTGAAATAATGTGAACGTTTCTTTTGAAATAATGTCAACGTTTTATTTGAAACAATATCAACGTTCGATTCGCAATAATGTCAACGTTTTATTTGAAACAATGTCAACGTTTTATTTGAAATAATATCAATGTTTTATTTGAAATAATGTCAACGTTTTATTTGAAATAATGTCAACATTTCATTTAAAATAATGCCAACGTTTGATTAAAAATAATATCAACGTTTTATTTGAAAGATTGTCAACGTCTTATTTGAAACAATGTCAACATTTTATATAAAATAGTTATGTGAGTTTTTATCAAGAATTTAATTCGTTGTTTCAGATTCATTTTGGCAACGCAGGCTCATCATTATATCAAGTTGACCCGTGAACAGAGACGAGACAGGATAGCCAAATTGTATTCAAAAGTGTTTGATTGTGAACACTTAGCCCATGTAAGTAACTATTTACCTCTCAGTACTGTCTCCTTTGGTACTCTCACACGATTAAGGATGTCTTAAATTACAGACGTGATGTTGCTAGTCTCAGTTATTTCTTTAAATTCTATTATGCCACGTGTTCTTCAGAATTATCTGATCTATTCCTGCTTCCATTGTTCCAGCTTGTTTAACTCGTTGATTTAGTAGTCTCCAATAACTCGCCGTATTAACACTTCATTGTAATACAGTTTCTTATTCCAGTAGCTTATTTCCAAGAACTGTAAAATCGTGGAACTCTCTTTCTGCTGACAGTTTTCCTTCTACTTACAGTCTTGGTCTTTTCAAGACTAAGGTCAATAGGCATCTCCTGTCTTTGCAATAATCATCGTTTTTGTTAACTCCTTACAACAAGTGCTTTGTCTTGAACGATTTTCACAAAAAACGAAGACAACAAAACTGTTAATCCCGAGAGATATTGCTTGGAAGCCTCATCGCCTCCATTCAATCTTGAGAGACAATGGATAACTCCTGTAAACGTTACTATGCATATACTTATAAAGCAAGTGTTATGTAATCCCCAATCGCACGTCTCTGAATCGGTATTGCTTGAAATGAATAGCAAGGAGAAATCCAGGACAATTGGAAACAATGCCGATGTAAATGGAGAGCACATACAGCACTTAGTAGTCCTGATTTGTCACCCATTTAGTACTGACTAGGCTCAACACTGTTCAACTTCCATGATCTATCAAGACTCAGTGAAACAACAGGATGATGTCTGGAAGGAAATAAAAAAAAAAAACTATGTGCCAGATAAAATCGTGTGCAGAAAGCGCATATATTCTAAGATGATTTAAAAAGAATATTCACCAGAATAATGGAAAAGAGAAGCGGTCGAGGCTAAGCAAGTGTTTAATGGCAGACATTTTTTTTTTAAATCATGTGTCAATTTATTCCTTTTATAATGAATGTGGAGAAGAGAAAGGCATCTAAGAATCGATTTTGATAAAAGGTGTGTCATGCGTCTTTGTAGATTTTATCATGTCGCTGCTTAGTTGGAAAGGCCAATCGCTAAATGTCATGTTAGTACAATTTTGACATTCCAACTAGCTAGGCAGGAAAAATCCAACTGCGTGTGTGCTACAAAATATAAATAATACAATGATAAAATACAACCTGTATTCTTATGCAGAGATTTCTGATTGGCAGAAGGGCCAACCACTCACTGGTAAACCTATTTACAAGGTGCCTTAAATAAGTTTCCAGACTTTTTCGTATGGGCACTTTTATTGATAATACACAAATAAAACTCTAGACCCCTTCGAAATAATCTCCTCCGGCTGCAATGCACTTGTTGTATGGTTCCAACAACTTCTGAAAGACCCCCTGAAGTCCTCTTGCATGAGCATGTAAATGACTCTCATCACAGCCTCTTTCATCTCTTCAAGTGTCTCATAATGGCAGCCTCTAAGGTTTTCCTTGAGCTTAGAGAATAACCAAATGTCTTAGGGAGTAAAGTCTGAACTATAGAGAGGGTGAGAAACTGTCGATGCCCATCTTGGTTAAATTGTCTGATCTTCTCTGAGCACTCTTGTGAGAAACTTTGTGCAAATCTTCTGCATCTTCAGTTCCTCGTGAATAGTTGTGTGTACAGTTCTCACACTGACATCAAACTGTGCACTTATTGTCTCTATAGAAACACAACGGTCCTTATCCATGAAATTCTTTACTTGGCCAATCAACTCTGGTGTTCTGACTTCCTTACTCCTCCCACACTTCTCATCATCCTTCATAGACTCCCTGCCTTCCTTGAATCTCTTATGTAACGTCACCGTCTTGAGAAAGCGATGTTGTCCCCCATTGGGGAAGTTGAGACCCACCCTAAACCCTGAGGAAGACCGGTAAATATGCTGAGATTGTCTGCTGAACGTTAATTGAATCCCGGACAGCGGCGGGTGACCTATCAAAAGTGATATACTTGCACTTGAAAAAAACAGACATAAATTTTATTGTTTAACGAGATTTGTACTTGTTGACCTGGAGAACATCTGTTCAGACTATAGCTTTCTGAATGACTGCATCAGATTATAGCTTTCTGAATGACAGTATATATGAGGGAGAGCTTATTTAAAATGATAGACTAATGACCATGTGATATATCATTTGGAACTCTATGCCAGATAAGTGAAATATGTTAATCTCAGTTGGTGTTTCAAACAGAAGTGATGTACCTGGACTCGTAAAACATGGTAGAGCTTCTTGTCTATCTGAGCTAGTAAAACTAATTTTTTTATGTCTTCAGCCTCAATCTGCCCCCAACCGTCTTGGTGATTGTTTAAATATTCAGGGACGGTGTGGGTATGGCAATTTGCCAGACCAACCAAAATCCAACACAACAAGAGGGGAATCCCCCAGCCATTTTGCGTGTGTGCAATTCAGCAAAAAAATATATATATTTGTTAAAACTGGTAATTAGTAAAAACCTGAAGAAAGTGCTCAATACTATTACAGAGCAAATATGTGTTTTACTTTTTTATTACCATTTTATTTGTTTGGTTACATATATTTCGAATGTTGGACCGTAAAAAAGTAAACCATATATATATATATATATTTTTGATAAACCTTTATATATCTAATTTTAAATAGATAAGAATGTAAATATACAAACTACTAACTATAGTGGGGGTGATAAGTAGTTAAATGGATTAATCCAAATCTTATAAATACAAGACTGATAAATTAAAAAATGTATCCATTTTAAATGTGGAAATTGATGAATCGCACAGGTAAGAAATTCATTTTTATACTATGAAAAGGTTAGTAATTGCAATTAAGAATAGGAAATTGGAAAAAAATTTTGTAACTTGTCTTCTTCCTAAGATTAAGGGTGGTGGTGTTTGATCAACACTGCTGGGGAGCCATGATGTAATACACTGTTTTGTTTTTAAATCCCCGAAACAGTGTTTCATGGTAAACAACTGATGATCCCTTGAAAAATAAAAAAAATTGGTATTATAGTAAATTTGAGAGAGTTGATGCAGTGATTGCAGGTGATTAAATGACTTACTGACTAGATGTTTTTTTTTTTTTTTTTTTTTAACGAATGATAAAAAATATTTTTTTGTATAGTTTCAAATGTTAAAAACTTCAAAGACTATATATATATATATATATATATATATATATGTTTTTTTCTTCTTTAAAGATATCAGATTAAAAGGAATATACACACAAGTATTTACAAAATTTCAAAATGTTGCTCTTTTATTATTAGCTTAATACCTTGCGTACAATTCTTTCAGCCTCTAGTATATAATAGTTAATTAATCATAATTTTGCACAACTGGCCTTCATCAATGCATAGAAAAACGAATTTGTCAAAAGTTTCACAGCCTATGAATCAAGACTTTTTATGATGATGATGTTGTTGTTGTTGCTGTTGCTGCTGCTGCTGATGATGATGATTTTCTTGAATTTCTTTAAAAAATCTTCTCATTTTTTTTTCAGCCAATCCATTATGAAGAGAAGAACTGGGCGGAGGAACAGTACAGCGGTGGTTGCTATACTGCCATGCTGCCCCCAGGATTCCTCACAGTGTTCGGAGAGTAAGGCATACATCAATTTATTTACTTGCTAGCAAAATTAAAGTCATCTCCTGAAACGACTTTTTATCAGGCACCTGCAAAGGACTTTATGGCATCTGACGTTAAATAATGTTGGAAAATTGAAGAATATAAAAAGATATGGAATATTAATGATTCTTTTTATGATGAGTATCGCTTACAGGAAACTCACTCCAAAGTAACATGAACAGTATTTTACTGTAAAAGTTAAATTTTAATTATTTTCACTGTTTGTCATCCAAAATTACATATGACCTAAATGGATTACGTGGGGTGGAAGCGGTGTGTGTTTTTTATTTTTTATTTTTTTATTTTTTTACGCTTGTGTACGCCAAACAAGACATATTGCCACTTGGACATAAGAGGTTACTATTTAAGACCATGTCTACTGGAGATGAGCTAGATGTCTGTTCACATTACATTTAAACTTCAACATGTCAGAACAATCAAGAAAGCAGGAAACAGGGAGGGAATTCAAAAGTGTAGCAATCCAAAAGAAGAAACTATTAGAGTAAAAGGTTTTCAGCATCAGGGGATATCAACAATGAAGAGTGAGATTTTTCTGCTAAACTGGTTTGTCAGGGGTATATATGTTCAGGGAGTACAATATGCAATGAGTTTATCAGAGCACATTCCATTAAAGTACTTGTAAAACAATCATAGGGATGCCAAACGGCAGTGACTGAACAGGTGTTTGAGATTGGTTGGTAGTGTGATCGGATTAGATTGGAGACTCCTTTTTGAATCCTGTCTAAAAGGGAGAGACTAGTGCCAGATGCATCAGCCCAGATGTGGCAATAATACTCCATGCATGCAAGTGGTGGTTTTGTAAATATATAGGATACTCTTAGGTGTGAGTAATTTTCTAGCATGGTAGAGGAAATACACTTCTTTGCAGCAGCCTTGGCAATGTCCTCAATATATTTGTTCCACTTCATGTTGCCTATTAAATTCAGAAATTTAAACAGTGAGCGCTCACGTACGGTGTTATTAGTCATGACTATCTGTGTTTTAGAAGGTTTCTTGTAATTGTTGAAGGAAAAAAGCTTAGTCTTGGTAGTATTACGGCTCCATTTTGCTACAAACTGAAGGTCGTTTCCTAAGTTTTCTGCCGTTGCTTTAAACATGTGTACATTCATTTTTCCATTATGTCTATTATATGTTAGGTTGACAAGAAAGTTCTTGCGGTTTTTAACTTTTAAATTCAGCTGGACACATCTCGACTCAAACAAAAATTTATTGATCGAAATAAACATCAGAATCAACACATTTTTGCCAATGCAAAACAAGGGTATTTATGTCAGCAATGTAAATATTTTGCGTTCTGGTGACGATAAAGTAACTGAAGACGTTTTTTGATATCACTTAGGTTTGTGAAGTATTTCTCATGCAGAAAGTTATCAAGATGCTTGAAAAAGTGGAAGTCAGTAGGTGAGAGGTCTGGAGAGTATGGTGGACGAGGCAGAGTTTGATAGCCCAATTCATTCGACTTCTGAAGGGTTGGTTTAGTAATGTGCGGTCGGTTATTGTGGTAGAGGAGAATTGGGTCTTTTCTGTTTACTAATTCTGGGTGTTGTTGTCGAAGTTTCTGATGCATTTCATTCATTTGTTGACTGTACTTTACTGCCGTAATAGTTTTTCCAGCATTCAAAAAACTTTAATGGATGAGACTAGTCGCAGACCACCAAACAGTCAGCATGACCTTCTTTTAGTGCAACTCTAGTTTCATGAAGTGTCGTGGCGCTTTGTTGGCGTCCAATCACTGAGCTGAATGTTGCCAGTTGTAAAGAATCCACTTTTCATCATGTTACAACCCAGTCGAGAAACGGGTCGTTCTTGTTGCAACAATAAGTATTAGATGGATATGTTCTCATCCAGAAAACAGCAATTTTCCCCCTTGCTTATGGAATGTGAGGATTAAAGGAC
This sequence comes from Euprymna scolopes, assembly GCF_053919585.1. Taxonomy (NCBI): domain Eukaryota; kingdom Metazoa; phylum Mollusca; class Cephalopoda; order Sepiida; family Sepiolidae; genus Euprymna; species Euprymna scolopes. The sequence continues at coordinate 107,933,787 of NC_136506.1, forward strand.
AAAGGGAAGTGAGAGTTATGAGATGATGATGATGAATATTATGCGAGGATTGAAAATAATGAAACGAATAAAATTTGATGACTTGAGAAAACAGTTTATTTTTGGATTTGAAGATGACCATGTTGTAGGCTCCAGGGAAACAATCTTGTGATAACGTATTCCATGAATGGTAAGTTCTTGGAAAGAAACTCTGTTCATGGAAATTTTGTTTTTTTTTTCGCTAAATTATAGTCAGCGACTCTCAACTGATGTCACATGATCATGTTAACCAATCATATATATCGCATTCATAATTGGCCCACATGTTCATCCCCCATCAATCATACCTAATAAGATGCTGCACTTCAAAGCAAATCATGTATCTACACTTAACTTTAAAAATGCCCATGACCGTTGAGTCATTATTATATCCATTACTTTGATTTTTCCATGTTTAAAAAATTTTCGTATCATTTTATTCTAGCTGAAGATGGGACATCCTACTGGATGCCAGACATTCAAATGCTATCTTATACATTCCAACCGAGAGATCTTTGTAAGATTCTAACCGTCCATTGAATCTCTCTTGCACTTGGTTCACCGGGTATATTTGCCAAGTAGGTTTTGAAATTTTTTCTCATGAGTCCAGTTGCTCCTATAATTACTAGAATAATGGCGATCTTTCTAAGATTCTAGTTTATTTCATGTCGGACCTTTTCCCTCTGCTTAACCCAGCATCATTGGAGACACAAGCTTACTGTGAATTAGGGATCATGTCTTCAGGGACACTTTATGTAGGGAGTTGAACAGCAAGATATCTATTCATTTTATACTTGAATTTTTGTATGGTAGTACAGCCGGGGAAGCAGGATACTTCCAACATCTATAAGTTTGAAGGAAGATAATTTCAGAGTAGAAGGCTCTCTGGCACCGGAGGAACTCTTCATTTTTGCTATTCAATGGTTGAACTTTTAAGTTAACCAGAGCAATTATATTGCAATTTAGAAATCACCAAAATCATGACATATTCATTTATATATTGATGAATAATGTGTGTGTGTGTGTGTGTGTGTGTGTGTGTGTGTGTGTGTGTGTGATAAAACAATGTTGAATCCTTTAATTTTATGGATGTAACTACTGACAACATATATAACTATAAGATGTGTGTCTGCGTGTGTGTGTATGTGTGTGCGTAACCACTGCCCAACATGAAGTGATACTAAATGAATTGGATGAAAAGTGATGGAAGGAAGGAAATAAGGGCTAGGGGTGTATTAAACACAAAAGTCTCATAATCTGAATGATCTGGGTTCAATCGCTTCACATGGCAGACCTTTTTAATGTTATTTTCAATAACACCTGAAAATAAATTTCACACACACACACACACACACACACACACACACACACACACACAAAATAAATTGAGAAGAAATTGATTATCTAAAGTTAATTTGGATTATTTGGATTCTTCAGATTACTGTTCTCATTTTGAGTTTTATTTGCACAATATTTCGATCAATGCAACCTTTTGTTGAACTTGGGAATCTTTCTCTTAGGAATTTGCTCAGAATTCTAAACAGAACCAATTTAATCCATTAGGGTAGGATGCTCTCGTGTCATCAGTGATGACTGGGTAAAAGTCTGAAATATTTCACAATTATATTTTGAGTATCACCCACACTGAGGATTGGACCTTCAACCTCCAGAAGAGTATAATTTACAACTGAATTTTACTAAATACTTGATATATTATGTAACAGATCCTTGCAGAAGAACCCAAATAATATAAATAATCAATACTCATTCAAAAAATTCCGAAACATAATAAATAGTGGTTTCATTTTAGATCGATTTTATTGTAATATAACAATGTTGCCCATTTGGCACATATCCAGTTTTACCTCAATATTAAAAATTAACTAAAATGGCACAAATTTTTCATTATGTACTTACATGTTAGGTTAAAAAAAAGACAGTACACCAAAAATTATGCAAATTCATCAGGTATTTTTTTAACAAAAAAAAAAAAAACACATTTTAATGGTTAAATTTATCGCCTGCCATTTTCTGTTAACAGTAAGGTCACCGGCCAAGAAACATTATTTACTACACACTCATCATAATAATATCGTTAGAAATCATTTACTTATCAAAATATATTTTATAAAAACAAAAATACTGGATAATTTTTTTAAATTTTGGTTTACAACCTTTTTTTAACTTGATAGGTAAGTACATAATACCTTTTTTTGTGCAATTATATCTTTTTAATATTGAGTAAAAATGGAGGCGATTGTTGCCTGGTGGACTAACACAAAACGTACCTTAAAAAACTTGTCTTCTAGAGGTGTGCTATAAACGAATATCACATTTAAAATTGGGTCTGGCAACTAGTTTTCACAATACTGAAAAGATACTTTTCTGCATGTTTCATGATGTAATATAACGCGGCTGCCATTTTTGTTCTAAACAGAAACAACGTAATGAAGTTTAAAGATAATGAAGAATTAATCTTTTTTATTAATTAAAATAACCAAAAAATCGTCAGCCTAACGTTCATAGGGAACATGAACTGGAATAGATACATTGAGAGCATTGCCAAGGCTGCTGCGAAGAAAGTGGGTTTTCTCTACCGTGCTAGAAAGCTACTTACGCCTGAAAGTATCCTGTACCTCTATAAGGCCACCATTTTCCCATGTATGGAGTACTGTTGTCACATTTGGGCTGGTGCATCTAAAAATATAATATTCTCCCTCCGAGCAGAGGAGTCCCCCCTTCGCTAGTAAATATATGTCTAATTTATAAAACTCATTATGTCTGTCCATCCGTCTGCTTGTCTGTCTTCACTTTTCGAACTATATCTTCAAGTGGAAGAATTACATCGAGGGCATTGCCAGGGCCGCTGCAAGGAAGGTGGGCTCTCTCTACCGAGCTAGAAAACTACTAACACCCGAAAGTATCGTGTACCTCTATAAGGCCACCATTTTCCCATGTATGGAGTACTGTTGTCACATTTGGGCTGGTGCATCTGCTACTTGTCTTTCACTCCTTGACAAGGTTCAAAAGAGTCGCCCAACCTGATAGGTCCTAAACTGTCATCTAAGCTTCAACCTCTGTCCCATCGTCGTTGCATCCCTCTGCCTGTTCTACAAGTATTTTAATGATGAATGTTCTGACGAACTACAAGCACTTGTGCCCCCTCAATGTAAATACCCTCAGTAAACCCGACAAGCAGCTAAATCCCACCCCTTCACAGTAGAGATCCCTAAGTGTAAAAAATTCTTCTGCTCCAATAGTTTCTTTCCTAAAACTGCTAGACTGTGGAACTCCCTTCCGGGATTCAGCTTTACCAACTGTACTGACATGCAGAAGTTCAAGTGTAATGTGAACAGACATCTTGCTACTCATCTCCCCTTCATAATATCTCTGCAACTTATGTCCCCGATAGTAGCCCCCTACTTCAATAGGCACTGTGCTTTGTTTGGGGTGAAAATTGAAAAAAAAAAAGGGAAAAGAATAAATAAATATAATAAAAATATGATAATTTTTTACCTGGTTTTCACCTTAACATTTTCCTTTAAAATGCCAACTATTAATGGCTCTCGGGTATGCTGAAAATGAATATTGCATTTAAATTTCCCGCAAATTAGTAGTTTTCCAGATATTAACCAATGTAATTTGTTATGTTGTACGTGGTGGTCATTGTTGTACACGCAAAAAAATATGCATCTGCTTGCGCATACAACAATGGCCATCATTTATAACATAAAGAATGACATTACTTAATGTCCGAAAAACTACTTATTCGCAAAACATTTTAATATTCGTTTTCAGCATACCCGAAAACATACAAAAGTCGTCATTTTAAAGGAAAATGTAAAAATTTACCAAAAATATGAATCTATTTTTTTTTAAAAGGAAGAAAATCAACAAATACAAAAATAGGGGAAGGTTCAAAATTGCATCTAAAAACTACATTAAAAAATACAATAAGATACACTGTGCAAGCGCAAATACTTGCAGGTACAAATCATACCCTCCCCATACAAAGAATTTTTTCCATGTAACAAGATACAAGATAGATGCTGCGTTACATTACTGCATGAAACATGCAGACAATTATGTTTTCAATTTCGTGAAAACTAGTTGCCACCCCAAAATTTAAATGCGATATTTGTTCTCAGGACACTAAATTACCCCTAGAAAACAATTTTCTAACGGCAGGTCTTGTGTTGGTCTACCAGGCCACAATTATCAAAATGGATAAATTTTTTTTTTATTTAATTTTCATTTATGTCAATGCAGGCAACATAAAAACACAATTATAGATTACTTAGGATTTTTACCCAATCATGGTTGACGGAACGAGAGAATACTACCTCCATGGGTTAAATAAAGGGTTCTAGATTCTTAAGTATGACAGAAAGATTCCTGAATTTGACAAGATACACCAGAAGAAGGTCGGAGGTTACATCGATCGAAACATTGTGTAAATAACATTCAAAATGAAAGCAATAGTCTGAAGAATCCAAATAATATGAATTATCAATCCTCATCTAAAAAATTCAGAAATCAAAAAGAATTGGTTGCCTATAGATTTGAGACCGACAATTTGATTATATGTCTTGAATTGAAAGTCCTTCAATTTCAGAAGAATTTCGATGGGTAGCTATTCTGTACAGGTCCTGGAGATGAAGAATTTTCAATGGGCAGCTGTTCTGTACAGGTCCTGGACTTTATAATTTTGCAAGCAAAGAGCAAAAAATCTTTCTTGTATTGACACGAAAAAATTATGCTGAAACCAGAATTGCTTCATAAAAATATTTAATCTTTATTAAATATTTTTATGAAGCAATTCTGGTTTTTGATTGGTTGCTAGCAGAACGTGGCTCTATTTGATTCCTCAGTTCCTATCGCCATTGTCTAAAAGTAGAACCTTCCAATTTTCGGTGATGATAACCTAATTATATTCTTTGGAATTGTGGGGAAGGGTCTCCTTGTTGCTTGGAGACTTGGGTAGAAAGTACCGGTCAAGAATCCATTCTTGACGATCAGCCCGATAGGTGCAGGGCCAGGAACTGGCCCAGTACTTGTCAAACTGAGCTACACCACCTGGGTATCACCTTGGAGGTCTACCCTCCTAGGCCTTGCTATCTGGCTTTCAGATGGAGTAATTTTATCGCTTGCTGCTTGAGATGCCTCGACCGGGGAATGTCAACAGGGATGTCCAGGCAATTTTTGCTAGGCAAGTGCTCCTCCTTTAGGGGAGTTTGCTTGACATTCCCACTTTCCTGACCTAATGTCACATCCTGCTGAGGTGAATAGCATGTAAATCTCTACCCTCATTATATCAAAAATATTGCAACACCGTGCTTTTACCCATGCAGATATCCCTTCCACCCATTTATACCTTTATATATATCTTCACAATTTCGTTCAGACAAGATTTGAGTAATGCGAATATCTTATTTCTACTTACAGAGAATTAAGAAAACCTGTAGATAGGATATTCTTTGCTGGTACAGAAACAGCCACACAATGGGCTGGTTACATGGAAGGAGCTATACAAGCAGGAGAGCGTGCGGCAAGGGAGGTAAGTTGGTATGAAATGCTGAATTCATTTTTAATGACTTTATAT